>NW_026938672.1:0-83983 GCF_032062105.1 Saccostrea cuccullata | reverse complement strand
TTAATCATTATTATCTTATTAGTATCTTATTAAATTCCGCAGTGAGAGGTAAACCAACTGAACAACACTTTTACCCCTCTGTTGAGCAGTGACCAATTATCCAAAAGCTTTTATTTCATCCCTCTTGGAAACTTATTTGCCTGTGTAAATACAACAGAGAAGACAACTCGTCGGAATTTATTTATTATTTTTACAATCCATTATATATTTTAAACAACTTCATTCAACACAATAAATAGTACAATATATATTAAACATTATAAAATATCTTTTCCTGTAAAGAAAATGAGCCAACTGAAACTTAACAACTTGAAACTTAGCTTTTATGAAAATTATTTACGAAAGCTTGTAAAAATCCCTTACCTGTATAAATACAACAGAGAAGACAACTCGTCGGATTTTCTCTGATGAGATATCTTTCCCCGTCGCATTTATACAACTCAAATGTGAGAGCTCCGCCCTGACCATATTTGTTATTTTGTCAAAATTTCCATCTACAAACTTCAATTTGTTATTCGCAATTGTTATTTGCGACTTGAATTTTTACTTACATTTCTGTACCTCTTTATCCTGTTGACTTTTGAAATACAGTTTAAAATTCATATTAAACTTCTTGCAAAATCTTTACTTTTTGTCATTTTGTTGATGATTTATTCCAATGGTGGACCTTTAGCCTGTTACCTAGGATTGGCTGTCCCTTTCCCTATGACCAAAAATGATCTGAAGAAATCAAGTTTCATCACGCTCATGCAACCATCCTCACCGCATTTCTCAGGTGATAGGTTCACTCAGCATCTTTGACTTTTTTATTTGATACTAGGAAATATCGATCCCCTCATGTCCTATTGTTTCTCTCACACAGTAATTTGTTTCTATTTTTAAGCAGTTCTTTTTATGATACTAGGAAGTTAATGTCCTCTCGTTTCTCTCACACACAAATTTCTTGTAGTATCTATTTTTATGCAATTTTTGTTATGATACAACACTCAAAACATTCATTGATATATGTATTTACCTAACTGAAAGAATTTTTCATAGTTTTGAACAATCAAATATGATAAAAGCTAAGTTGCTGAAAGCTGTCCACTGAAAATCTCATTGAAAAAAAGAATTTATTACCTTGGCCTCAAAATCACTAAGGTTCTTTTTTAGTCCATAAGGAGTTGCAATGCAATTTTCATTGCTAAAGCTCAAAGGGTTCTCTAGATATCGTGTGGAAATGAAACCGTTACAGACAGACATAATGACAGACCGACGGCCGGACAAACCCAAATTAATATCCTCCACTTTTCAAGCGGTGGATAAAAAGAGGAAAAATTATGCTGAATGAAATTAATGAAAGGAATATTTTGATTCTAAATTACGCAATTTTTATTTTATAGTGATTTTTTTTTCTCCATAAATGATACTTATGTTTTCTCTGCAAAACATTTAGATTGAAGAAATTTACATAAATATTGCATATATATTTATCGGTGCAATAGGCCTTTTTTACATTAAAATCATTTTTGTACATTATTCTTCTGAGGTACGGGTTTGTTTTTTTTTTTAATTATCTGAAGCTTTAATGAATTTTAACCTTAACATTTTATAAAATGTACAGAATGGGGAGCAAAAACATGAATTTCACGCTTTTAATAATACCTAATCAAAGTTAAAATAAATTTCACTACAGTAAATCAAAGTTTGAAAGTTTTCACCATAGTAAATCAAAGTTCCAAAGTTTTCACTACAGTAAATCAAATGTCCAAAGTTTTTACTACAGTAAATCAAAGTTCCAGAGTTTTAAATATAGAAAATCAAAGCCAAAATTTTCGCCAAAGTAAATCTCAGTTCCATAATTTTCGCCAAAGTAAATCACAATTTTAAATGTTGTTCCACAGCTATTCAATGTTCCATAGTTTTTACTGTAGTAAATCAAAGTTCCAACGTTTAAACTTTTGAACTGATAGTAACTAAAGTGAACTATATTTTAATATACTGTTAACAACTTTTATTTGCGATTTATCAAGGGTTAACTAGCTGGCGACGATTAATTTTCGCGATCAAGTCTTTTTTTGATCTCTTGTAAATAGACAGAGAGATTTTAAGTACGGTTTGCGGCGACAAATATTTGCGATGACGATGTTGCTTCTAGCACGCGAATATATAAAGGTTGGTTACAGTAGTATTCTTTATTAAGGTATGTCTTATGGGAGACCATGGATGAAGACAGAGAACAAGGAAAAAACACTTAATTTCATTAGATGAACCTTGGTTGACCTTAATGACTCATAAAGAATTAAAACGTACAGATATCAGTATAGGATCTCTGAGTGAACTTATAAAGTTCATAGTGTAAGCTAGCCTCAACGCGTTGCATTAATGAAAATAATATTTGAGTTTATTTCCAAACAGTCCAACAAACTTTTTGTACCTTTGAGGGATAAGAAAAAGTTTTTGAGGAATTTGATAGACTTTAAAATACAAATATCGTATCTGGCCTTCTATTTGATACAGAATATAGAAAAAAGTACATTTCAATATGATATTTAATACCGATCTTTAATTAATTCAAGTCAAAATGAACAAAAAAATTCAAAAATAACATGATTAATTCTCATTTCAATGCGTAAAGTTTCGTAGTGAATACCGCAGCTTGACTAAAACAATCATACAATTATATGTTACACAATATTATCAGGCACAAACATGAACAAAGGGTACGTATAAAATATTGCTTTCAGTAAACATTAATTTCAAATGAAACATATCTCAGATAAGATCCTCGCAAGAATTTGTCTTAAAGATAAATTAATTTAAATAACAAGCTTTGATACACAAAGAGATATTCAACAAAAAATATTGACATTTTAACAAAGTAGCTTTGTTTGGTAATACGTACGAAATGTCATTCAAAGAAGCACGGCAAAAAAATCATTAAAAAAACCTGATTATGACACTGAAGGTAAAATGATATTTTCCAGATAATTATTTTGACAATTGAAAATTTACTGCATGTCAGCATGTTGATGCATAAATCATAATTCAAACTTCTGGAACCAAAACGTTTAACTTGTAAACGAAATCCAAATTCAGGAATATCTAAGATCTATAGTGAATATTTCTGATAAGTATTTACGTAAATAATTTTAAATTTGCTAAGTGTGTTGCAACAATGTTTTAAGATAACATGCAAATAGAAAGTTATGTAAATGTATTTTGTAAGATTGTAAAACAACCATGATTATAAACTGAAAACGAAAAAATAATTGAAACAAATGAAACAAAATGATATATATATATATATATAATCAAAATCTGTTAAAAATTTAAAAAATGTACAATATATCGGATAAAAAATATACAGTATAAGCATAATAAAGAAATATACATTTTATTGTTTATTTTTTCGTTGGGGTTGAGTTCTGTAAAATTTTTATACACCGACAGAAATATTTCCTACTCTTGTACTAAGACATACATGCGTTCCGTACGTATAACACAGAATAATGGACTTGCCCGTTTACCTGTATCATCTACGGATGTACGAAATTGATAATGGGTTAGAAAACCTTTCTAGAGGTCATAGTAATTGGGTTAAAGACACTTATATAAGAAGAACTGAATCGAGGGTAGGATGGTTGTCGCTTTCTGAAAGGAAAACCTATTTGTGCTTTGAGATAGCCCGTTATTTTCGCTGTTAATGTTGAGCTACATATTTATGTCATTAAAGAGCATCCGTACACTGTCCTAGTATGAGAGTATTTCGTCAACTGTAAAAGTCATCGCTTCCCGTAAAAGTCGCTCTATCGCATCTGATATTGACCCCGAAACCATAGGATCCATTATCACTTTCTCTTCTACTACATAACAGTTATAAATCATTGAATAAACAAATTGCAAAACACACTCAAATCCTATTAAATCGACAATCACCCTTTTTTGACATCCATAAACCGATAAATCAAGTAAAATATACCCCAAAGTCAAGTGAGTATCTTTTAAAATTTGTCATGCGACGCGCGCATGAGCGAGTGAGAGGAACACAACAGTAAATTGACATGCTCAAAAAACAAATTGCAGAATTGTTTTCTTTCATTTTTGTGTGACTGTAATGACGAGAATAGTCTACTTTATAAAGGGTTGTTTTTGTGGTAGTGGGATTGCGATTTAAGAGGTGGCAGGACGAATAACCTGCTCGTAACATGGCTCTGTTTCGCGTTAACGTCATTGTCACGGTTGATTGAAAACCATTCCAGGCCCTCTCTGACAACGGAGAACAGGTTTCATGGGGAAAATTTACAAGATACTGCTTAGTTAACCGTTATTGCCTTCTTATTAATTAGGCAAATCGAAAATCAGACCTCATTGAACTTCCGTAAACTGTACCAAGATTGCAAGACATTCATATCGTCTCTAAATATTGAAAACCAATGTGTATACCTCACGTGCATCAAATGATCAACAAGATTTGTTGACCAACTCGTCGTCATCAAATTACACGTGTTTTGGGCTTTTTAGCGTTTTCCCTACATGAAGTCATATATTTTACGGTTGAGTAATTCTGAACACTGATATTGGTTCATAGTAACGTAATTTCTTATCTTTCGTAATTTTCGTAATTTTCGGTCATGCGGTCAAAAAGTTTTCGAATATTACGCTACCCAGCGTTTCTTTTTCCTTTCAGCATACTTATGTACGGCTTTAACAATATTGATATTATTTTGTTGACCCAAGTATGGGTTCCCAAAAAAGAATTTTGTCAAAGTCTATTTCTCCTTTGTTATTTTTTATAGGATGAACTACTGTTCTTATTTCAGTATAACTTTCACAATAGAGGAAGAAATGCTCATTTTTTTTCATTGATATATCCACAAGAACAAAGGGTATTGTCTGAAAGTCTGAACTTAAACAGAGCAGACCTAAGGAGGTTTACATTGAGTCTCATTCTTGTTAATATTGATTTTGTTTTTTTGTCGCCTTAAGAAAAACATGCTTGGGGGAGTTTCTAGCGATCCTCCTTAAAAAATTAAAATTTCGTTAACATTTCTGCTAATACAGAACACTATCAATATTAGCGCCTGCTTCTTGCAGAACCTGTAATATATCCTCTCTAAATCGTGATTGAATTATGTCTTGATGATTGATAACAGCCCCTGCCTTCAGCAAATATCCAACTATACTCGGATCACCATATGTACATGCTTTTATCAGTGGTGCATCATCTCCAACTTTTAGATTTAGATCAGCCCCTGCTTCTATCAGCAATTTCGCTACATCCTCATGCCATTCCTCTTCCTCATCGGCTGCACTCCACGTTGCGGTCAGTGGGGAAATATTTTTTTCCGTGTGTAAATTCACATCAGCCCCCGCATATAGCAGCTCTCTCACTAAACTCTCATGTCCATTATAACATGCTTTTATCAATGGTGTAAAACCATCACTTTGAAGATTGACATTAGCCTCTGCCTTTAGCAGTTCCTTTACTATGTCAATATTTCCATGCGCACACGCTTCTATTAGAGGTGTGTTAGATCTAGATTTTAAATTGACATCAGCCTTCGCCTTTATCAGCTCCCTTATGATACTGATTTCATTTCCTGGTTCATAAGGATCCTCGTCGTCAATCAAATAATTTTCCTCCTCATCACTTAAATCTTCATGTGAACATATCATTGTCAGTGGTGTTTCATACTTGTCCTGTAGATTGACATCAGCATCTGCCTTTATCAGCTCCTTCACTATACACAATTTTCCATGAGCACAAGCCTGTGTTAGTGGTGTATAACGTTCAGCTTGTAAATTGACATCAGCCATTGCATTTATCAGTATCTGAACTACATTTAAATTACCATTTTTACATGCTGCTGTAAGTGGTGTATCATCCTTACAATGCATATTTACATCCACACCTGCGTTTATCAGCTCCTGAACTATATTTGAATGCCCACCCCTACATGCTTGCATGAGTGGTGTATCCCCCTTACATTGTATATTGACTTTAGATTTCGCCTTTATCAACTCTTTCACTATAATCGTATGTCCCCAAAAACACGCTTCTGTCAACGGTGTATTATCGAGATTTTGTGGATTAACATCGGCCATTTTCTCTAATAGTGCTTTCACTATGTCAATATTTCCATCACGGCACGCAGCTTTCAGAGGTGCATTATACCTACCTTGTTGATTAACATCAGCATTTGCTTTCAAAAGAGTGTTCACTACATCAACATATCCACCCTCACATGCTTCAATTAGTGGTGTAGTGCATTTACCTTCTGGATTAACATAAGCCCCTTCCTTTAAAAGTACCTCCACAACACCCAAATGACCACCCTGACATGCCACTATCAATGGTGTATTGTTTGTTCCATCTGGATTGATTTCAGAGGTTTTCTGTACCAACTCAGTTACCACATTTATATGTCCGCCAAAACATGCAGCTTCTAATGGTGTTTGAAATCTACATTTTACATTTATATTTGCATTAGCCTCTAATAGCTTCCTGACGATTTTCAAATGACCACCAGTGCATGCTGCTACCAGTGGTGTCGTATCTTCATCTTGTGGATTTACATTAGCCTCTCTTTTTAACAACACATCAACTTCATCATAATACCCACCTTTACATGCTGCAGTCAGTGGTGTTATATATTTGCCTTTTAGATTTACACTAGCATTATGTTTTAGCAGCTCTTTCACAACATCCAAATGTCCACTCTCACACGCTGCTATAAGTGGTGTATCAATTTCACCTTGCAAATTGACATCAGCTTTGAAATTTATCAGTTCCTTCACGATATCCACATGTCCATTTCTACATGCTGCTGTCAATGGAGTGTCATGCCACAAATATTCTTTCCAGGTATATGTCATAAGATCACCAGTAACGTTTTGTGCCAAGTTAACAATATTTTTGTCGACATATTTAAGTAATATCTGGACAGTCTTTAAATCACAACTGTAGCAACTCAGTAGTAATAAACGGTATTGCTCAGGGATATACTTATTTTTTTCCCTTTGTATTATCTTCGGAGTTAAAACTCTGTCAAATCTACACCTGAATAAATCAGACTGTATTCTGGCTGGATAAATTTCTTTTAAAATATAGCTTAGAATCTGGTGATGTCCAAAATAAATCACCCAGCTGATTACTCTTACTCTGTTTTCCCCATATTGACCACCATTTACTAGTACTGATTGCTTATAAAACTCTCTAGAATTCGAAACCCAATCTTCACTCTTCCATATCACAGATAATACCGTTTCCCTTATAATCGACTCATCTGTTTGGTCTAACAGAAATAAAGACGCAAAGTCAGCGTACGACTTTGTTTCTCCCTTTAACAATTCAATAAAAACCTGACAAAGCTTTGGTTGTTTTAAAAGATTGTGCATAAAAACATCATCAAGTTTTATTTTTTTTAAATCCCTGTACAAACGCTCGGCCAGAACTGAATACTGGTCTTCTGGTAGTATTACGTATAGATCTTCTTGACTACTTTCACTCATCATCTCTCGTACTTTAACCTTGTTAGCAATGTAACTACTGTTGATATATTGCAAAAAGAGACCTGGAAACTGCTTACCAAAATGACATGCAATTATTTCAAACAGAGAATCGTGCACAAAGGTGTACTCAGTATCACAGAGTTTTGTGTATGTCCCCTCCATTGCTGACAATGCATTTAAAAATTTAAATGCATCTGTACAACTCTGAACCTCACATAGTTCTAGCACATTCGATTTCATTTCATTAAAAACATTGTTTTCCCGGTCTTTTAGAATTTCTTTTGATAATTTTTTGTTATTTAACATACATAATACCAAGGTAGCATAGCTTAACCTAGATGTATCATCATCCTGCATTTTATCTAATTCGTCTAAAATGCATTTCACAGGTCGGGTAAAGAAACTTGTTACATCGGGTCTTAATTTCATTTTTGAGTAGATTTTGCACAACAAAGGAAACATATCTGACGTTTTCTTCAGCAATGTGTGGTGCAATAAATGTGTACCAAGTCCGTATTTCTGAAAAATGTTTCTTTTGTCATCATCATTCAAAAGATTTTCTAAACTACAAAGCCTGATTACGTTCTCTTCATTTAAGAAAAAAAACCCTTTATTTTTTTCTCTTTTAAAGCACACTCTTTAAATACCGATTCCCTGCACGACATCAGTATCTTTGTGCTTTTATTAAAAGGCTCTGAAATGTGTTTTTCATTGCGTTTCAAATCCCGTAACTTATCATTTTCAAGACCTAACACACCTATCACATCATCAATGACAAATACTTGTGGAGAAGGATTGTCAGAATAATCTTTAATCCTCCAGATGTCAGCCAGTGGTATAACTTTATATTGTTTATCCTTCTTGAGTTTAAGTGCTATGTGATGAATCGTTGCTGATTTCCCAGACCCAGGAATACCAACAAATGTCATAAAAGATCGCTTCCCGTCATTAACTTTATTGAACATTGCCTCAAAATTATGAGTTCTTTGGAAATCAAGGTCTTCTTCCTCCCATTTAGTGAGTTTTTCTGAAAATAATTGATACATTCGCAATTATTGATTTTAAGCCTTATCCGTTTATTATCTAAATATTGTAATTTTCAAAAGGTCAAAAAAATTGAGTCACGGAGCAGGGTCAAAATTGACGTATTTTCTAATAATACACTTGATAATGTCTACGCAGCATTGTTAAGGCTAGAAAAAGGGGGCGGGGCCAAATTTATACGGGAAAAGTTTACTATGACGTCACACAAAAATATGACTTTTATGCATTCATCATATTACCCGAAAATAAAATAATTTGCAAGTTTAAACTGTATTAGCATAATAACAACAATAAAACTTATCAATGAATTAACAAAAGTTGTTAGTTAAGTCCCGTACAGTTGGTTTTATACAAATCACTGATCTAGATAAACTTGTCAATCATGACGTCATTTTGGTAAAAATGACGTATTTCATGTACTGTAAGAGGCAGATTTGGGAATTTTTCAACAATGAAAAATGCGATTTATTATAAAACAGAATATTATTTACAGGTTTTTAATAGGCTAATAATACCAATACATATTATTTGTTAAGTGCGATTATTCATCAACTATCGAGAGAATGTATTTAAATAATTCTGTCGTGTTTTAATGTTCATGTTAGGTATATTTTACATCGAGGTGCCTCATAAAATCGCTTTTTTGCAAGGGCATACACTAAATAGATCTTGACCATATTTTGAATATAAATAAGGGATATGTTCCTTAACTTGAAAAGTGCTGCTGCTTTCTTTAAATCGAGAGCATGACTTCATAAGTACACAAAATGTTTGTTAAAAGTCAAACATATTTCGACATTAGCCTATTAACCTGAAATTATAACTATTAAAACGCGAATTATATTCAAAGCAGCAGCACTTTCCAGAAAGTTCAAAGTATGCAGAAAAAATTAATAGTTTAAATTATTAATTTCAAGTAGGGTATGCCCTTGCGATATTGAAATTTGTTATTGACCTACATTCCGTGTACCTACTATGCATTCATCACGTGACTGTCCATTGATGAGACCAAACTCCATACAGTACAGAGTATGTTATGCTATCTTATTTTCATAAGTATTTAAGCTCTGTAATAATAGAACAGCTGAATAAAAATAAATTCAGTTTTAAAAACAATTCCGTTTTTGCACTTTTATTTCCCGTTGATTTCTCATAGTAAGCCTTAACAGTGCTGCGTAGAATCATACCTCTAATAAATGGCTCTTACACAAAATAACTTTGAAATGTTTAAATTTAGAATTCCTTCAATTACTTCAGATGCTTAAATTCAATGTAATAAAAGATATCAACCTTTAGGACAGATAGACATCATGAAAAAGCAAAAAAAAGACGTCACGGAGCAGCGAGCAGTGATAAAATTTTGTTTTGCCTTTGGAAAACCTTTAAAACGAACTCCGAGAATGCCTGCTGAACCAGAAAATAGATATAAAATGAGCTATGCTTTTGATTATAATGGGAATGATTCTTGTCTGAGTGTTAAAGGCTTTGAATAGAACCATGAAAGGTCTGCGAAAAAACAAATTATAGTAAAAAGTCTTGTCAAAGAGTTAGTAACGTCATCAAAAGTGAAGTGCGATTCATTTTTTGCGGAACTTGTGCAAACAAGAGTTACTGGATAAAGAATATGAAAATATTGACAATTTATCTTAATATACTCAAACAATTGTTAGCGAACAAGCCAGGTGTAAATGGCTATAGATCAATGAATTCCAAAGAAGCAACAAACCGTGGATGAAATGAAAAGGCAGAGTAATTTTAAGAAATTTTTTTGTTTTTTACGTCACAGTGTTGTTAACCGTGCTCCGTGGTAACAAAACATGTTACTTTTAAAATTGTCTAAAACGTGTTCCATGAAATCAAATGTAATGAAACTTTACTTACTGATAAAATAAATGTTTTTACAAAACAAGAGTGTTGATCTAAAATTTTGTAAGAATGCGATGATGATGGAGGACAATGTCTACGTAGTTTTTGAATGACCCTCCTATTAGATTCAATGATAAAGAAAGGCATTTTCTCATAAAATTAGATTGTAAGCATTCAATTATACAAAATTTGTTAAGACAACATACACGGTTCTTCTTTTGGTACGAAAAATGTTTATGAACACACTTTTCCACTCATGCAAAATAAACAAATTGAAGTAATTTGAGTTGTGTCAAGCAAAATGGGACCTTCGTGACAAAATTTTCGTTTCCAACGGAAGACCTTCTACTGATTCTGATGGAAAAGATTATCATTCTTTTTTTCTACTTCTTAGACCGCAACATTGAGGTCTCATATCTCACTCATTTCTCAGCGGATTTTGCTCAAATTTTCAGAGGCTATAGACGTTTATAAACTCTACCAGAATACTGACTAAAATTTCAAAAAGTCACTTCCGGTTTTGAGTTTTACCCTTTAAACAAATTTTTTTAGGCTTTCATTTCCGGATAAAGGCTCAGAGACCACAAAAGCTGAAGCAGAATTTTTACTGATTTTAGGTAACAGAAGGATTGAAGTTGTGCACATCGGTTTTTGTTTTTCGATTTCTGCATTCACAATGGCGCTATATAGGGGTCAAAAATTAGAACGCCCGGAAGAGCGAAAATTTACACATACTTTCCTTTTTATCTTGAAAACTTAAAATATTTTGTCAAGACATTATGAACAAAAGTTGTGCATAATTGCAAGGGTTTTCATATAATTATTTTCAAAAGGGGTTGACCCCTATAATTAGAGATCAAGGGACCTTGAAACTACTTGCTTTATAACTCAAAAACGGTAAATATTTCGAAATGACTATCGATTATAAAGTTGTGCTTTAACATCTTACTGATCTCATGAAAATGTAATTGTGTTCGAGTCTTGTTTTAAATGAGCTGGTGCATGACCTATATATGCACAGGTAATTATTTTCACACGTAAACGCGAGCTCTTCACGCGTGTAACCAAAGCAAGCTTATATAAATAATAAATATGGCTACATTGGAAGATAATATTCTTCAGAATAAAGTTCTGGAAGTGTTTGTGCTTTTTTCTTACAAATTATCATATTTATTCACTGACAACTTCCCCTTTTATTTCATTTTTATAAAAATCGAATAAGCCAAGTCTACTAAAAAGGGAAGAAAATATCATCTTTTCTTCTTATCACATAAAAGCAAACAATATTGTGAGAAAACAAAACAGAACTAAACAGCACATATGCTATTCACAGCCATTCAGTGCACGGCTTTAACATTCACCTCGTTTGTTTACAATAATATAACGCGCCTCTCTTGATAGCGGTAGGGCAAAGTCGGTCACCGGGAATAAATCAGTGTGTGTTCAAGCGACCCACAGTCATACACAAAAAAACCCACCACAGAATGGTTAAATTATTTCTTGATAAAATTGTCCCTTCTTATACTATCTCTGTCCCATGAAAATATTATTTTGTTCGAGTATTACGTATGGTAGGAAAGAAAGCTAGATCCGTATTCACTGTAAACAAGGCTCCGTTATCATTTTGCGTATAATTGAAATAAACTTGCCGTAAGAAATAAATATTTTACTACGATGTATCATATCTCTTTTTTAAATTAGGTTTTAAACGTATTCTTTGTTTCCCGTTCAGAGTACACGATGGTATCTTTTTCCTGTTATTAATCAAGATCTTTCCAAGAGAAAGAGTTATAGAAAAAAAGTACAAGTATCTTTTATTCCTTTAAATATGAACATAAACAATATGAACGGAATACACGCCCGGGTTTCATAAAAAAAAATAAGAATCAAATAATACACAATTATGTACTGCGCGATTCTCATATTCACCTGGAACCAAGATTCTTTTTTAAAAGTGTGTTTACCATTACGTAATCTATCTTTCGATTACACGCTGCCGAGAAATTCTAAAGCGACACACCGCGGTAAACCATTGACACCGCAGTCATAGGCAAATAATTGGTACATACAAACCATTCTACAACAGTAAGAAAATATTATTTTCTCTAAATATATTATCTTTCAAAAAAATCTTAAAATGTTTTAGGTTTGAATTTAGTACAAAACGCTGGGGCATTTATTTTACATGTACATTTGTCAGTCTTCAGTTCTTAAATATTCGTTAGATCCTTGTGTAATTTGACGATTCATAGCGCAAGAAATGGCGATCTGCAGTTACTTTACTTCAACCAATAGTTATTGAAATGCACAAGCTTTACTCTTTTTACACACAATTAAATACGTTTTCAACACAAGTTTTCCAAACACATTTTTGTTATCACAGATATTAACCATGGCTACACCAATTTTAAACTTTTAAAGAGAATCTTCCGAATCGTAAGGATAGAATTATACTCAATGAAATGGACTCAACATCGATAAGTAACACCGGCACGTGTAAACTTCATAAGTGATTTCTGTGCTGCACACTGTCTATTAATTTATTTATAGGTATTATGGTGAAGTTCAAGTAATAATGATTTTAAAGCAATCTGCTTACTGAAATTTGTTTTATAAATTATTCAAAACCTGTATAAATGATTAGTATAGTATGCTAACATTGTAATTTTGTTCCGTGATTAGATATCAGTAGCAGGTTATACAATGTACATTCAAGTAGTAATAAACCCGCATATGTCCAGAATCGAAAATTTATGAACGTATATATCGGGGTGACAATCTTATCTGAATTTTACAGACGCATCATGTAATTAAACACTTTTACAACCTAAATTAAACTGTTAAAATCATAACCGGCACCAAAGTCAAACCATTTCTATCGTTAACCCTATATAACTTAGTATTTTCTTTAAAATGATGAACTTATATCTAGGGCAAATCAATTTCCTTGGTTTAAAAAATACGCGTACGAGAGAAAACGAGTGAGAGGCATTTTATTCAAGTACATTCAAGTTTTTTACCAGCGAATCCCTGTATCAAGTATTGTCTAATTTTTATTCTATTAAACATCATGAGCCCGGCACGTTGTGCTTGGAACAAAGACATGTTACTTCAGCGCTTTAAATTTAAACTTCGATTGTTTAAATTTTGCTAAAGATAAATATCGTATGCCGTGCAATTTTGTAAAGAGAAAATATTGTATTTTATTCTCATGTTAAAAATATTAAGGAATTGAATTTGTTCAGCACTACAAAATACCAATAAAAAATACCCAGGTTATGTAAATATCTTGACTTGATGCAAAACAGTCCGTTGGACAACATTAAAAGTCAGACGTTAAATTTATTCTTTCAAAGTACCGGGTATAATAAAATCGTTAATATATAACTAACGTATGTATAAGCTCCCCCCCCCCCCCTCAAAGAAAAAAAGAAAGAAAAAATTAATGATGATTATAGGATATAATTTACAAAACGTAGTTTTTTTTTTTTCAAAATCCAACTTTTTATTCTTATAGTCAGGTTGTGACACGGTCTGTAATTCTTGAAATAAAAAAAATAATAATTTCTCTCATATCTGATTCATTTTTTTTTTTATATTTTTAAAATCATATGCAGTAAAGAGACACATATAAAAAGCATCTTCATTTGTGGGAAAGGGCTTTATAAAAGTGCGTTTTTGTATAGAGATAAAAAAAGGATTCATCAGACGATATTATTAACAGGTCACAACATGCACAAGTGTATATAATCATTGATTACACAATCGAAGTGTAAATTGAGATAGGTCTATAGCGACATTAACAAAGGGGTTGCACAGTTTCCAGATATGAAATTCTCATGATCCTACAGTGTATGAGAAAGAAAAGGAACCACTGAGATACTTTTTGAAAAACAAAATAATTCATCACCACTTGACTGATTATGTGGATTACAAAGCAATGATCTGGTACTTAATAAATCGGCAATCGCAACTTCTCGGGCATTTCCGACTAGCGGAAAAACGACCTGGAATGTATATGGAAGACGCCATTACAACCCTCCCTTTTCACGATTTTTAACATCCGGTAATGTTAATACATTCGAGGTTGTTTTTCCGACCTCTGACGGAAAGACCCGAGATGATGCGATTGAATAAATCGGTTAAATATAGGAGCGATGTTTTTTTTAGGAAAAGTGGGGGTGAGGCAGTGCATGTACCAAAGTGGCTATGGTAAAAAAAAAAGAAATTTATAGTAAATTATTACGTTAAAACGAAAGTGAACAAGCACAATCGAAACAAAGAAATGAATTAATTAAACAAAAAAATCAAGTGAGAGAATAACTGAAAAAAAAACGGATTTAATCTTTGAAAAGCTTCCCTTTCCATAGTACCCTGGTAATATAAAACGAACATAAGCATAAAAGGTGTGTTTTTGTGTAGGGGGAGAGGGGGAAATCAAACCATTTAATAAAACAATATTATGCAAGATTATAAGCCCAAAATGTCTGGAACTACTGTATTTGCCTTAAACATAATTAGGAATCTTCAAATCAGAAAATAAGACTAATGTACATTAGTCTGACTTGAAATCAACTCTTAATTGTCGACTTGAAGTTATAAACATCAGCTTCACCCATAGTAACTATGTTTAGTTTTAATTTCTTTCAATAAATTTAGGCAATGAATAGGAGACTTCAAATCAGATTTGAAAATGACAACTGTTGATTAATTTCACATTTTATTACGTAAGTTTAAAAACCTCCGAGTGCTGCGCCAAAAGTGACATTGTTGATAAGAAGATACAAAAGTCCGTATGGCTTCGCCACTTCATTCTTTATGACATTGCTACAGACAGTTTCCTAGCTGCTGCATTCGTGTTTTTTTTCTATGTATTGACAAAATGCTATTGCAATTATGCTATAATCAGTTAACTTGATTCGATTAATTAATCTCTGGTAACAAACTTTGGGCATTGAGCCGCTAATTTTCGGGCTTTTCTGACTAACGGAGAAACAACCCGGAATGTGTAATATGTAAGCCCCAACCACCACCCCCCCAAAAAAAACATTGAAATAAATGCAGGAGACCACTTATCTGTAGAGTCTGGAGCTCAGCCGGAAATGCCAATGACGGGATTTTCCTCAGAGCTTACTGACGTAAACACGTACATGGATATGTTCTGGACATTTTTCACTTCCAATGAAAAAGGTCATTTATGAACTATCAAAAATTAAATAAGTTTATTCACTATTTGGGAATAATAACCAGTAAATCTATAAATTGACGAAATTGTACAATATTTTTATTCGGACAGTTATAGGCGTGTCTAATTTTTAACATACGTATTACGCAAATGAATTTTTGTTTTGCTTTATCGTATGAAACTTTTTTTATCGACAAACGCACCGGCGCGACGTCACGTCTTTGAAGCGCTATTGTGAAGTAATTACGTTTTTGTCACAAAGGTCCCTTTTCGCTTGACGCAACTCATTTGTTTGTTTATTTTTAGAAAATTAAAAAAATAGAGTTCTCAAATCCTTAAATGATTTAACAGCTTAATCAGTATATTCATTCTTTGCTGGTTTATAAAACAAATTTTAACCAACGATATACTATAAACGTAGTACATTTAGCTGTGTATTCTTTTAGTGGTTTTGGTGGAACGCAGCAAACCGCTAAGTAAAGTACAAGCTAAATGACTTGCACGTATACACATTAATTATAATATGAAGAATTACGCTGAATCAAATTTACACTAACGTTGAAAAAATCATTTTTTGACAAATATCGTACACGCTAAATATAATACATTTACAGTATTATTTTGAATTAATTTTCTGAAAAGTAATCGCTACGATTAAAGATTACGCCAACTTCTCAATGACATGCATGTAACTTTAATGTAAATTTAGATTGTATTGCTCTTATATAAATCAAGATGCTCATGGGTCTTATAGGTAATTTGAGTATTATGTAACAACTTTCCAACAATTGAATTTGATTCTTGTTTTAAACCAGAGGCCATGAAATTCTCAATTTTGAAAGAGGCATCATTGCTTATCATAACTATTGCATGCTTATCTCAGTTACTTAATGTTATTTCATCTTGTTGTTTTATACCAAAGTGTAGATTTTAAATCATCAAATTATTTTCAAGAAGCCCTGACCCAATGGCACAGAAATTCACGAATCTAAAAGAGACATTCTTCCTCCGCATAACTTTCTACATACTTAGTTGGTTTAGTTCAGGTGCAGAAAAGAAGATTTTTGAATAATTCATGCATTTTCATAACATGTATGTAATCAATCGAACCCCACCCTAACACCAAAATACCCATCCCAGGGGCAATGTCATTCAGAATTTTGAAAGAAGCAGTCTTATTCAAGATACATGTAACTATGTACTTGGTTAGTCTATTAAATACTCAGGAACATTAAAGGAGATTTTCAAAGAAAGTATTCATGTTCACTATATAATCTATGCACAAGCACTTGAACTCCTGACAATGGGGTCATGAAATTCCGAATTTTGGTAGAGGCAGCCTTATTCAACATAACTATGCACTTGTTTAGATTATTTAATTCCCCTGAACAGAAAAGAAGAATTTCAAAGAATTTATGCATTTTAACTATAAAATCCATATAGCCCCACCCAAGCACTAGAATCCCTGACCCTTGGGTCATTAAATTCACATTTCTGGTAAAGGCAATCTTATTCAATAATATAACTATATACTTGGTTAGAAAATCTACTGCCCATGGACCGGGAAAAAAGAATTTCAAAGAATTTCTGCATTTTCACTATATGATATATATAGCCTCGCCCTATCACTAGGACCCCTGACACTGGGGGCCATAAAATTCACAACTTTGGGGAGAGGCAGTCATTTCAATTTAACTATGCACTTGGTTAGTGTATTTTATGTCTAGGAGCAGAAAAGAAGAATTTCAAAGAAATAATGCATTTTCACATTTTATATCAATGTATTAATTGTATTTAGCCACGAACTAGTACTAAAACCCTTAACCCTGGGGCCATAAATTTCACAATTTTGGTAAAGGACTCAATGCTGATTACAATCATATCAACAGTTTCACTGCTTGATGACCAGGAGTAAAGAAGAATTTTAAAGATTGTACTAATTTTAGTGGTTTTGGCCCAACCCCTAGGCCCCGACGGGGGGGGGGGGTAGCGACTCTGAAATTCACAATTATTTTTCTCTTGATCCATAGATGCTATATGCCGAAATTGGTTGAAATTGGTTCAGTGGTTTCAGAGAAAAAGCTGAGAATGTTCAAATGATAACGAACGACGCACGACGAACGACGACGGACATGAACGGATGGCAATCAAAACATAAATTCAGATCAGAAAACTTTTTAACTAGTTAAAACTGAAACCAAAAATTAAACAAATTTAATTAATGATGATGGTAGTACATAAGAGCGTTTGGTAAAGACACGTACATGCGTTCGTAACAGAAATTATAGTCCATCAGATACTTGAATGAAATTTAATTAATTATCGTACAAATTTGTCTCATTTTTTCTGTCTGTAAATCTCTAATTCGGTGACATTAAACATAGTTAATCTACGTTCGTTAGATAAATAATCAATCAGTCAGAAAAAAGCGAGGATATCAGTCAAATTGCTCTTAATATAAACAAGAAAAATCGGTCAACCCCCCCTTCTTTCTTTACCTATGTGTCTATAAAATACACTTCACAAAACAATTGTAACTTTATCAGTCCGATTCTCCAGCCTCGAAAAAAATTAAAGAATTCAGCAAAATAAATCCCTTGATCACGGATCCTCCTTCTTGTATTAAAAGATTTTAAATCTTCTTTTACAAAATAAACTTGTACAAAATTTTAAAGCAGGAAAAGTTTTTTGTGAGAATAAGAACAAAAGTCAAACGAAAAATAAACTTGCCTTGATTAAATGAATATGTCGCATAAAAATAGTTATGCAGTACAGTTAAGGTTACAAATAGAAATATCGGCGATTTTTTAAGATAAAAAATACATACTTCTTTAAGATGAGCGATTTTTTTTCAAAAGAATTCACTGATATAAAAAAAATGTAACGAGGTTTAAATCTATATGTTGGGGACATTTATATTTCTTATTTAGACTTGTCACATGATGTCGACGTCACCTGATTTTAACAATTATACTTGCAGTTTAGAGGTCATCTATAGAGAAGAAGGTATGGTTTCCATACAGATTTTGCCCTGTGATTTTCTAAAAAATGAAACTCGTGTAAAATTTGAAAACCCATGCTTTTCAAATAATTGAAATTCAATGCAGAAAAATCATACAAGTAATTTTTCTCGCATGTGTTCTTAAATGCTAATTATGACGTCATAAACATGTACATTTTCCCGTATTATTTTACCCCGTGGGGATCCGGGTTAGAATAGGTCCTCAGTACCCCCTTGCTTGTCGTAAAAGGCGACTAAATGGGGCGGTCCTTCGGATGAGACCGTGTCCGTGTCACAGCAGGTGTGGCACGTTAAAGATCCCTCCCTGCTCAATGGCCATGAGTGCCGAGCATAGGCCCAAATTTGCAGCTCTTCACCGGTAATGGTGACGTCTCCATATCAGTGAAATATTCTGGAGAGGGACGTTAAACAGTATATAATCATAATCATAATCTTAAAAAGTTGCAGAAGACACCAATTTTCAATGGAATTTTCTTTCAGAAAACAATGTCCACAGGCATCGCCCACAAAGATCTTGAGATATGTGATTTGTTATTCAATTTTGCACAAAATATAAAAAAATTAACGTTGGCGACGGCTGTGGACACTGTTTTTTAAAGGAAACTCTCCCTTGAAATGTGCCATTTTGAGGCTTTTTCTGTTCAAAATAGAGAAATGCTACACATTAATGACGTCATATTTGCAGAAAGGTACACCTTCATGCCGTATTCTTTCCTGATTTATCAAAGTCATTTATTTAACTAATATTTAAGCCAGTTTTAAAACTTTTTGATGTCAATAAATTTTTAGGGCGCAATAAAGCTAAAACCATACCTTCTTCTTCCAATATTGCAAGGGCATAACCAAGTTAAAAATCTTAGTTTAATTTATAATCCTTTTCAACACTATATGTAGTTTGTGAAAAGTGCTGCGAACCTATAGATTCCCTTTTTTAATTGCTAAAATTTAATTTGTTGGACGGCAGGTTGAATATTTTGCTGGTCAACTACATTAAATATACCAATAATTAATTTATTTGAAAGATTTCATGAGGTTCGCAGCACTTTTCAAATATCTTAATGCTTCTTTGAGTTTATGTGTAAGAACTTGACAAGATACATCGAGTGTATGCCCTTGCAATAAATCGATTTGATGTCACATTGACAAGTGTATTGAAATTGATATCTCGTTTATACATGTATACTGTTGTATGGGATATAATAAATGACAAAACTGCATGTAATAGTAAGCTTGTATGAAGTACAGCTATCCCGCTGTTTGAAATAACAAATAATTTCAGTTTGTTGTATTTTGAAGACAGTATATTATCAGTGACGTCATAGTAAACATTTCCCGTACAAATTAGCCCACGCCTCCTTACTTTAACCTTAAATGTGCTGCGTATAACAAGCCGTTCATCTTTAAAATCAGCCCTGTTTAGGCTTAGGTAAGGTAAAGCAAAATGCATATGACGTCATGTGACGTCTAAGTCTTAAACGCACATAATGTCACGTGCGATTTGACGAGCCTGATGTAAATAAATAAGTATCTGCTCTCGCCATAACGGTCTCACCGTTATCATATTTTTCTATCTTAATTTTTCTGTATTTTTTTTAAATACAGGTGTGTTTACATTTCATTATTGTATGCCACTATGTGACTCCATAATAAGACGTGGTCTGGAAAAATTGCTATCCATGAACTATTTTCGTGGTTCTATTTATTCATTTTGAAGACAAAAAAAGCCATGACTTGAACTTGAATTACCATTTCACAGTGCAAAATTAGGACATTTTCTCAACAAATTTTGTAGTGAAAACATTTATGCACGCTCTCTATATATTTTGGGGAATTTTAAGGCTCTGTTGAATAGTGTAGCTGCGTAGTTCTAAGAAGCATATCAAAAGCAATTTTCTGCAAAAGTATATAGTATTTACACAAAACATGCATTCAGTTATTCCTATTAATTATATTTCTATCACAAGGAATTAAAATTCTATCAAATTTGATGTACTTTAGTCATTTGAAAAAAACTGTTTACATTTTGTTCTTATTGCACTAAAGGTGGCCGGACAACCTCCTTAAAACAAATGTATTTTAAAATGTGGAATACGTTAACAAAAAATGATACACTATGAGGCAGACAAACACACAGTTACACACTCTGATAGATTATAGACTATAGATAATCAGATAAACTCGCTCTAGTCCTACAGATTTATATCTTTATACCTGTGACATGCTGAGGGACCATATTCATCTGTTTCTCGATGTTCTCTAAAAAAAGAAAGATGCGTTTGTGAAACACTGATGACCCCGTTTGGCAACATAGCAAATATTTAACTTTCCTTACATGCAAATTAATATATCGGTACCGAAAGTTAGGTTTTCTCAATGGAAATACAATTGTAAAATATTATAGAAGGCCAAGATTAAAGTTTTTTTATTAGTACGGAAATCTTCAACGTCTAGGTCATTGGTATCCAATGAAAGGTCTTGCCACAAAAATGCATATGTAAAGTGAGGAAGCCCTAGCCCTGACCGTTTAGAAATTATGATCAAGGATATTTTTTTTAAAAGAGGGTCAAACCTCAAGGTCAAGATCAGTGGTCTTGCTATCAAATGAAAGGACTTGTCACAAGGATTAAATATGTATAGTAGGAAATCACTAGACCTGACCCTTTAAAAGTAATGGTCAAGGTTTGCTTTTTAAAGTAGGTCACAATCCAAGGTCAAAGGGTCAAAGGTCTTGCTTTCAAATTAAAGGTCTTATCACAAGGAAAAAATATTTAAAGTATGAAAGCACTAGCTCTAACCCTTTAAAAAGAATGGTCAAGACTTGATTTTTAAAGTAGGTCAAACTTTGAAGCTTCATATCTTTCTCATTCCTTAACTGATCCTGTTCAAGTTTCCAGAGCTTTTACACTCTTTAATTACTTTAAAACAATTTGAAAACCACCTTCTGTTTACGAGTTATTTTCCTTTGATTAAATTATAAATGACTTTGATTTTTATACAAAGGCTTTGAGACAGTAATAATTGGAGCACAAAACCCTTTGAAATTGAAACGAAGAAGCATTGAAATTGTGCACAATGGTTTTTGTTTTATGATTTTTGCATTAGAAATGGCGCTAGAGAGGAGTCAAAAGTTAGAAAGTGGAAAAAAGCAAAACTTTTGACATGTTTTCTTTATATCTTGATAACTTTAAATATTTTGTTATGACATGTTGAATAAAAGTTATGCATAATTACAAGACCTTTTATTTGATATCATTTACAAGGGACTGGCCCCTACAATTAGTGATCAAGGGCCCTTAAATATTTTCGGTTTATAGCTCAAAAACAGCAAATATTTCTATGTATGGTTATCGATAGGAAATTTGTTTTTAAATATCTAATTGAATTCATGAATGTTTATTTGTTTTATAGTACACGTATACTGCGTAATACGCATTAGAATACAGGACAGGTAAACAGGTAATCGTTTTTATTCGGCAAATAAATCAGACCTCTTAATGCGTGTAACTTGCAACAAATAATGTATCATACTATATTTAACGCTTAGTTTTCTTCTAAAGTTTCAAAGTGCTTTGTGGTTCACTATTTAATAAAATTAAATTAAAGTCTTTCATTTTTAGCTCACCTGAGAAGAATGCTCAATCGAGCTTTTCTGATCACATTTTGTCCGTCGTCTGTCTGTCTGTCCGTCTATAAACATTTCCGTCACATTTTCGCCTTCTTCTTAAGAACCACTAGGCCAATTTTGACCAACTTGGTACAAAGCATTATTGGGTAAAGGGGAGTTTGATTGTTAAAATGAAGGACCAAGCCCTATCACAAGGGGAGAAAATCAAGTAAAGAGAAAAATGGGGGGGGGGGTCATTAAAAATCTTCTTCTCAAGAACCACTGACCCAGAAAAAGTGAAACTTGTGTGGAAGCATCATGGAGTAGTGTAGATTTTAAATTGTTCAAATCATGACCCCCGCGGATAGGGTGGAGCCACAATGGGGAATCGAAGTTTTATATAGAAATATATAGGGAAAATCTTTAAAAATCCTCTTCTCAAGAACCAGTGGGCCAGAAAAGCTGAAACCTCTGTTGAAGCATTTTGGGGTAGTGCAGATCCTAAATTGTTCACACCATGACCCCCGGAGGTAGGGCGAGCCGCTATGGGGAATCAAAGTTTACATGAAATATTTAAGAAAAATCTTTGAAAATCTTCTTCTTAACCACTGCTACTGCAAGTAATTGAAATTAGTGATGAAAGTCTCAATGATTTGTGAATAATATAAGTGCAAGTGTTACTATTACTCTTATTCCTTCATTAATTTTTTTATCTGATATTAAGTAAGCGATTCACGGCTTTTTATAACCAATTTATATTCAGCTCTCCTTTTGGTGTAAAATTACATTAATTGTGTACTAGAAGGGATTCAAAAACAAAATGGTAAAAAATCGTTTCGAATATTTCATACTTATCTCACCTTGTTTTAATCAATTGTAACCGCAAGTGAAAGATTTTTTCTCTCCTTTTAATTGCCGAGTTAATTACTACGTTGACAATAATTTATTTTCTGTCTAATGTTTCTTTTTATTGAGTACGTTTTTATTTTATGAACATTAAACTACATGTTTACATGCATAATAATTGAAAGACGGGAAAATCGAAAATTTGAGTTTGCATTATTTGCTACCAAACTTATAACTGTATTGTACAGAAAGATAAATTATTTCGTCAGATATTCTGAATTCCCCTATTACACATTTTCACGGATACATGCTAAGCAACTTGTACAGTATTAGTACATGCAGTTTTACATGGAAGAGTTCTTCAATATATATACATCCCGAGCTTTCAGAATAATTTTGGGGAAGGGGATCACTACTGTAGATTTTCCATTATCTTTACAAATAAATATCAAATCTTTTCAGCATTATCCAAATTTAAGTTCTTTTCAGAAACATAAGTAATTGAATCGTTCAGCTAATATCAAGTGGTTTTATATAACGGTAATATTAAACTTAAAAGTCTGGGTCAGTGATTGTTACAATTCTTGACATTATACATGTAGATATGAACATACGCTTACAATGCGAAATTAATTTATAACGGAAGAAAAACAGGGGAAATGTCTTCATAAATTAGAAAACACAATTACATCGATGTCTCCTTGAACGTTCAGCAGACGCAGACAATGTTTTTGTCCTTATATGACTATATATTTTTTTTTTTATTTGACTATATGGAAAAAAGATCGATATATTTTAGCGAACAAATTCGAAGATTATCGGACTTTTTTCAAAATTAAAGGACAAGATATGGAAATGGCCGAATATGTCTCCTTATTTGATGTAAAAATAAGACCACTGATAATTTGTGATAGTTTGTAGTCGAGAAGTTAAAATGATGCTTACTTTAAAACAAATGCTATTTCAAATTCAAAGCTGACATGGAATCCACTAAAGAGTGAAGAAGTAGGACATGTTCCAGAATGTCCTCAATTTTGGTGGAAGTTCATGATATTTGGGATACTTTTCTCTTCAGAAAACATAGCGCACAAGCCTGCTTTTCTGAATTTTTTACACATAAACTGTATCTGGTACAAGTATACGTAGATAGGCAAGCTTCTGCTCTATGTCTTACGAAACAAAATTGGCGGTAAAATCAATGAAAATTTGCATTAAAATAAGAATTTCAAAAATAAAATTGATCAATTTCTTGACCACTCTATGACCTCTATATATTCTAAATCTTAGAACCAATTCTCATTTTGAGGCAGGGGTGACAACAAGTTTTAATGTATAAACTGTTGGATTATTCTGACAGACACCAAAAATCGGGGGCTAATAGGGGTCTTACCCTATCTTGGCCTTTAATGAACCAACGTGTTAATTTCAATGCTATGTTACATTGGTCTGGGTTTCTCAGTGTCTTATAGATCATGACCTTTGGTTATATAAATAGTGTACCAATTCTTTGAAAGGCCATGTTTGAAAATGGTTATTTAAGGATTTCCATCCCTAATGGGACCTAATTCCCTGCCCTTAAATGTCCATCAAGTACATAATACACTGATATTATATTAAAGCATTTTATAGTGGAAAAAGTTTGCCCACGAGGAAGTTTTTTTATAAATGTCATTAATTAAGCAGTAGTTAATTAACAAAGATTGCATTGAAATCTATGGGGAAAAACATTTTTTCAAAATAAAAAATAATTTGAATATCAATAAATCCTACGGTGGAAAGATGCATTGAAACATTAAAAATAATTGAATTGAAAACAATTTTTTTGACCGGTTTATTTTTTTTAAATTGATTTTTTTTATTAATTTAAGAAAGGGGACATAACTCTAGCCAAAACTCAAGGTCATAAATTAGGACAAATCCCACTATACATACTAATAGTAATAAATGGAAAATTTGTCTATTTAAACTGAGTATTCTGTGCCTACATATCAGTTATGTACACATGTAATCAATGCCACTGAATTTGTTCCCATTGGGGATTGAATATTTTGATCACTTATTATCAAATATACAGACACGTGCCATAATTCACCGGCAAAAATCAACATGGCGGCAAATAAAAAAAAATTACCGTAGAATTAAAGTATTGGTTACCTTCAAACGGTGTTGTTGTCTGTTCTATTTTTAGTATTTTGGAATTCCCCCACATTCTTTGTTACGTAATTTCCGGAAGCTAGACTGTCGTCTGCAGTATTTTTGATAGATTGTTTACAGTTTAAAAAATGGCAGAAAAAAGGAAAGAATTGAACTCTGATGTGAAAAATATTATTGTGTCAATGAGGAATGAGGGATATACATTACAACATATTGCCGATACACTCAACTTACGTCGTGGAACAGTTTCCAATGTTATAGTAAGATTTAAAAAGAGGGACAGCACGGAAAACAAACGTCGAAGCTGACGACCACGGATTCTCGATCCCAGGGGTGAAAGAAGTTTAGTGAGGCTGGTTCGGACAAACCGTAAAACTCCTTTGGGTGATTTAACCAACAGATTCAATCAACACAAACCCATACAAGTGTCCCAACGAACAGCTCAGCGGTATGTGCATCGACAGGGTTATCACAGATGTATTGTAAGGAAGAAAGTTAGAGTGAGGGAAGTGAACAGGAAAAAGAGACTGAACTGGTGTAGAGGTAAAGTCAGGTGGAATGTAAATGGTCAATGGGATAAAGTCATTTTTTCTGACGAAAGCCAAGTTGTTTTTTGCGCAAATCAGAGGATTTTCATATGGCATCGAAAGGATGAAGCCGAGTCTCCCGAGCGCGTGTGTCCCCCAGCTCAACGAAAGGTCAGTGTTACGATTTGGGGGTGTATCACCTTGCATGGTGTGGGAACTATAAAAATCGTAGACGGTACTATAAACAGACACAAGTATATTGAAATCTTGGAAAATTATATATGGCCAGTTACAGCACGACACTTTCCTAATGGAAATTTCTTATTTCAAGATGACAATGCCCCAATACATAGAGCCAGAGAAGTTGAAAATTATAAGGCCAGGAATAATATTAACTCTATCAGCTGGCCAGCACAATCTCCCGACTTGAATATAATCGAAAATGTGTGGTTGAAGCTTAAAAGACGATTGCAATGTCGCGCTGAAAACATTCGGACTGCTGCCGAACTTTCACATGCGATAACACAGGAGTGGCAAGCATTGACGGTTGAATATATACAGGGCCTCTACAGATCTTTACCAAGGCGTATGAGAAAAGTAATTAGGGTGAAAGGAGAAATGACATAATACTAAACACAGGTATGTGACTTTATTATGTTTATTTTCCATTTAATCCATCCCGTAACAAAACGTAAACAAACGTCGTGACGCCATTTTTGCCGGTGACTTATGGCACTCTATAATGTAAATTTGTGAAGTCATTGTTTTATACTTATTAAGATAGAGTTCTCAGTATACCTAAATCATACACACAACTCACAGCAGGTGTGATCGGTCAGAAGGGTATGCTTATCCTCATACGAATCGTTCCTTTATTAAATTTATGAGATTGATAACTGTTGGTATCTTCAAAATTTACATTGTATGCATTCTATGCAGCTCAGATTCCTTTTATTTCTAATATTCCATTATATAATTTTTTTTATAAAGTAGAGCCGAGGTCGGTAGCTTTAAGGAGATCTTTTTTGCCTTTATTTTTATCCAGCTCGTACATGTAAGTAGGAACTACAATGCCTTCCATACTTTAGAAAGCCGTCCAACCTTTTTAAAACCATATAATAGTCTGCAGAGTAAATTATAGGGGTTCTGCTTGAATTATTATCAACTTTTTTAACGGATGCAGCAATATACGAGGGGTTATCAAAAAGTTCGTAAACTGAGGCTATAAAATTCGTACTATGCTGTCTGAGCTTACACATTTTTTTTAGGAACATGACACAACAAAAAATAAAGAAATGCTGAAAAATTTTGCCTGATACGTTCATTATTCCCTAAATTATTATAAAATAAAAACGACATTGTATAATCACCCGGTACCGTCGCCGCTTAGTTTCATGACGCTCGACAACGTCATTATTTTTCAATGTCCGCTTCGTCTATTTCGTACACTTATTTTGATTAGATTCCTTAGAGATGAGTAAGTACTTCAACCCGTCTGTTGCAACCACTACTAAAATAACGACCACTATTGAAATAATTATATCAATAGTGGTTAAGATTTCAATAGTGGTTAAGAGTGCATTTCAATAGCAAACATAGTTAGTAACCACTATTGAAATACGACAACTATTGAAATAATTATTCAAAAGTGGATGAGATTCATTTCAATAACAAACATAGGTTGCAACCACTATTAATGTTTCCTTTTGAAGTAAAGATTCAATATGGATTAAATTATAGTTTTAGTTTTGAAGTATTATCAGCAACTATCAAAATAATTTTTTTAATCACTTTTGAAATTATAATTTCAATAACGATCTAAATCTTCATTTTAGGACAGATGATACAAATAAAATATGGATGCCAGGATTCTTATCTATTTTTTGATCTGATTTCATTGAAAATGATGCAAATAATAAATTTCTGGAATATAAAGAAATTGTAAACCTTCTGCGATGTTCAAAATTGTATCTCACTAAAACCATCCTTATTAATTTATACACCTTAATCATTAATCTATATATTTTTTCACCTCAAATCCATTTTTTGTAATATTTTGGGTACAAAGTTAAAAATTACGCAGTTAAAACTTTTTTTTCAATAGTGGTCGTATTTCAATTGTGGTTGAAACAAATGATAATCATATTGAAAAGCACTATTTTCCAACTATTAAATAATTATTTCAATAGTGCTCGTAATTCAAAAGTTGTAGAAACCTATGGTTATCATATTGAAATGCACTCTCAACCACTATTGATATAATTATTTCAATAGTGGTCGTATTTCAATAGTGGTTAATGTTTATGTTTGTTATTGAAATGCACTCTCAACCACTATTGATATTATTATTTTTATAGTGTTCGTTATTTCAATAGTGGTTGCAACACCCGTCTTTTTGTATGACTTTACAATGTCATAAACTGCAGCTTTCAATGTATACGTTATTGCAAATGGATTTATACGAGGGGTGATCAAAAAGTTCGTAAACTAATTGAATAACTTTTAAAATATTTCCAAAAGTGGGATTTTGAGTTTATTCTTTTTCAAAGTAGGCCTCTATATTGACGTCATTTTAACATCATGACGTAATAATTATGATGCATATTTCAACATATCTCATACTGCATAAAGCACATGTTTAGGGCTATATTTGTGACAAATTTCATTCTTGTCAGAACTGTAGTTAGGTAGATAGAAAATTAGTTTGCGAACTTTTTGATCACCCCTCGTACATGGATAGAGATCCTCGCCTGATTGTGCAATTATTTGACGTGATAGATTTTTTAAACCTTCTTTTAAAAGGAACAAGTTGTTGAAATAAGAGTATCAGCAGTCTCGTTTAAAGTCATAATTTCGTAAGCTATCTGGTCGATACAAAAACCTTTTCAGATAATACAATTTAATATTGAGTCAAATGCTGACTGATGTTTTCATAATAATTGTTAGTCTTTATACACTAAATTGACGTCGGATTTTTCCATCATTACACCCTATTATGAAAAGGAGCACCCGGCGGAATTGACCGGTCTTCAAGGGATGGGTTTAATTTACTGTGAAATATATGTAGTGGAAAATGGATGTATAATAGCCATTAAAATTATTTCGGAATATGAATTACCGGTCACGGTAGCCTAGTGGTAGAGCGTTCGCTTCGTGATCGGGAGGCCCGGGTTCGATTCTCGATCGCGGCCCCATGTCATACCTAAGACTTAAACATACGTAATGACTGTTCCTTCGCCAAGCGCTCGGCACTCGAAGTGAAAGTCACCGGTCTTTCGGATATGACCTTAAAAACGTAGGTCCCGTGTCACGGTCGGCGTTGGCACAATAAAGAACCGTCACTGCTCAATGGCCCTGAGTGCCGAGCTAAGGCCTAAATTTGAAGCCCTTTACCGACATACGGTGACGACTCCATATATATGAGTGAAAAATTCTCGAGAGGGACGTTAAACAATTTACAATCAATTAATCAATCGGAATATGATTTCAATGATTTCCATTTTCCTTAGTAAATTGTGAATAATTTACCTCAATCCATATAAGAACTGTTGCTTTATTTTCATTCTGTATTGAGTACATATTAAACGTAAATGAATATACAAGTACATTGCTTTTTGCTATAATTGCCAATATTGAAGCATATGCCCGCACCGTACAAACAGCTATTGATGAGATGGCGGGATATGACAGGCAAAACCTATTACGCTACAAGGAGAAAGACAATAGCGTCAGGGTCCCTCTGGTAACCACATACCATCCCGTCCATAAGAACCTTAGCGGTATCCTTCAAAAGAACCTTCCAATTCTCCATTCAAACAAACGAATGGCAGAGGTCTTTAAGGAACCCCCATTGGCTGCATACAGACGCCCAAGGAACCTAAAGGACATGGTAGTAAGAACCAAGCTGCACAACCCATTACCTAACGGGGGCTTTAAAAGTTGCTCTGACAGAAGATGTCTTCTTTGTAAGCACAGCACTGACACAGATAGTTTTAACAGCCCTGTTACAGGCCGCAGCTACAAAATACTAGGGAATTTGTCCTGTCAGACTGACAACTGCATTTATCTCATCAGTTGCAAAGTTTGCTCCAAACAGTATATTGGTGAAACAGGAGATCTCCGCAGGAGGGTCAATAACCACCGCTCGACCATTAGGACAAAAAAACTCAATGAACCCGTTGGGGAACATTTCAACCTTGAGGGTCATAAATGGGAGGACATGACAGTAGTGGTTATTGACCATAACCCAAGATGGACAGATGCTCAGAGAAAAAGCAAAGAAAAGTTCTGGATTCACAGATTGAAGTCATTCTGCCCTAATGGCATTAACAAACTGAATGACTGCACCAGAATGAACGTAAACTAGACCAAATTCCTGGTGATACTAAACAAGATTATTCTCTCAATTTAGTGTTAACTCTACAGTTAATTTACGTCACCAACTCTCGGACAACCCAGAAAACTATTTATTGTTTACGCTTTTGTTTAAATTTTTTTTCCCGGTAATAAATCCTTAAATATTTCAAAATTTATAATGGATCATAATTCATATGTTTAGATATCCCTGCTTTATTATTTTTCTTTGATTATTCTTTATTAAGTAAAGTTACGCCATTTTGAGAGAATTAAACAATGTACGATTCACTGATTATCGTACTTAATTAGCATAATTAATTCGTTCAATTATGTAAATCGCACTTCAACCGAGTATACCCGATAGACCGGACGCATTTCATAGCAGTCCGGATTTCTTTCTTTATTAGTGTTCTTAAAAATTTCCAATTCAACATGTAATTATGTAAATATCTAGTGTTTAGTAGTTTAGTAGTAGTGCTAGTTGTTTTTGTTTCTCATTTTCCTTTGTTTTTATGACTTTTTAACTTTTTTCTTTGTCCTGAGGAAGGGACAGGGCGTCCCGAAAATTTGACAATTTTTATTGTTCGAGGCGTTGGTATATATATATATATATATATATATATATATATATATATATATATATATATATATATATATATATATATATATATATATATATATATATTCAACAATTACATAGCTTTAGTAAGTGGATGCTCATTCTAGATTAAACGTGTACAGTTACCGATGTTCTTTCGCTTAACTTGAAAAAATGGAATTAAAGCGTAATGGGTTTTTTTTTTTTTATCATTTTTAAAACATTTAACGCCGTGTCTCCAACCTGAAACGGCAGTTTGCAATTGCCCATGAATACAATTTACAATATTTTCAGAAATCGGGTGGGAGTTCAAATTTCTTTTTTGTTGGATACGAGTCAGAAGCAACCAGCTCAAACGTAAAAAATACATTTGAGTATCGGTTATAAACATGTATATGAATGAGTAGTTACTCAATATACTGAATTTATAATAGTATGAAAATATACTTTTGAAATGCAATCGTGTTCATTGAGCATATTCAATAGTAATAATACCGGTATTATAAGTAACAACTCATTTATTTGTAAATTTCATAGCGTCATCGCTGGTATGAAATTCACTTTGTTTATCCATATAGACTCTATTTGCCTGAAATATTCATGATATTCCATAAATAAGCCATAAAAACTTTAATGTTATGCTCTGAAAAGATGCAAAAGTTCAATAATTATTTATAGTCCATGAGCCACTGGGGGTGGTCGGTACCATTTTGGGTGAAAACACTTTATTGTGATATTTGGTAAGGAATACCCCTAACTAGTGAGAAAATGTATGAAAGCATGAAATCCGTTGTGGCTTCAATGCTGGAGACACAGTTATTGCCCTTTATTTGCACAAATTAGGTATTTTAGATATATTTGCAACCTGCAAAGTATTTGTCACACTGTTGCCAACCGTGATAGAAAGTTCCACTAGAATAATATGATGAAAATATTAAAAGAGAATTAACTGAATTTCTATCCGTGATTCTAACAAACTTTGCATATTTCTACAACTTTTATTCAATAATTACATGTACCTCATCAATTTGTATAACGAAAAAGATAAGTTCAAACGCACATAAACTAGTTTAGTTATTCCTACGTCATTGACGACAATGACCACCGTCTCACCTTCGTGGGGGGGAGTGGTTGACCGGAACAGTGGGAGGGGAGATGACTGCATGGTGAGGCGGATCCTCGCACAAGCAAATATAGTAGTTTTTTTTAACTAGAGCAACGCCACCTTCTTTGTAAATCTCAGCTGGGATGGAGTATCCAACAGGTGTGTTGCTAGGTGACAGCAGACTATATGCATGCTGAATCTCTTCCAAGGTAGCAACGGCGTCCATTGACTGGTTGATGGGAACCTGGGGTAGTCGGTTGATGGCTTCGTCGTTGATGGTAGAGAGATGGTTCAGGACACCATTAAAATGTTCCACCTACCTGTCGAGTATCTTTTCCTTCTCTGTGATGAGTGTTAAAGTGTTAACACGTCATTACTGAGGAGAGCGGGTGAGCCTGATGGAGTTGGCCGTAGAAGTCCACAGTAAAAGTTCTCCCTGTCCTGAGTTTCTGCGTAGCGTTGAATCTCGTCAGCTTTGAGTCCTGCATATACCAAAACCTTTGCTGAACTGAGCTGCGAGCATTCCCTAGAGCGTCTTTTTTGGTTCTTGATATGGGATCATCTATATGAGTCTTGTATATGTGAGCGCGATGTTTGTCCTCTAGAAGCTGCTTGATCTCTTCACGGTTCTCATCAAACCAGTCTTTGTGTTTTTTGTGGAGGGCCAAATACACTCGAAGGATGTACTGTACATTGTATTACGAACTGTGCTCCATGCTGCTGCCACGTCGTAGTCATCCTTCACGGTGGATTTCTGGGTTCTTCCAGGGTGTCAGCAAAGTATTGAGAGGTGGAAGGCAATTTGAGTTTGCCAACGTTGAGACGTTTTAAGGCCTTGATCCCCTGAGGACGTATCCTGAGTTTGATCCAGACGTTGAGAGTTGATCCAGACGATGAGACGGTGATCTTTCTAGCACTCCGCGCCGCACATAGCCTTGATTAACAAGGGTACTTTCTGGCTGACTCTCTTCCTGACGTAGTCAATAAGTTGCTAGTGCTTTGAGCGAGGGTGCATCCATGACGTCTTGTTAGGAATGGGAAGGCAGAAAACGGTGTTAATGATGAGAAGGCCATGATAAGTGCAGGTCTGGAGAAGCAACAGGCTGTTACTGTTGCACGTGTTGAGCTTGTCGGTGTTGGGGACGGCGTTGATGACATTGTAGAGGTTCTCATAGAACTTGTGTTATCTCCTCTGGGTTAGTCAGGGTAGGAACATGTGCGCTGACAATAGTCGCGAACTTTCCTCAAGTAAGGGGTCTCATCGTCATCAGGCGGTCGTTCACTCCTTTGGGTACGCCGACTAGCTTGCCAGAAAGTGTCATCATTATAGCAAAGCCTAGCTAAGCCAGCTTCCTATCTCTCATTGACTTCTCGTCCTCTCCAAAAGAAAGTGTAGCCAGTTCATCTTTGACACAGTTCACCTTCTCCATCCATTCTGGTTTCACTTAGAGCCGCAATGTCAATGTTATATCTTGGGAGTTCACATGCAATCAGTGCTGTGTGTTTCTGGGGTCTGTCTGTAGGCTCTCTGTCGAGAAACGTTCGAACGTTCCACGATCCATGGTACAGTGGGATGATCCTTGTTTTTTTCTTGTTCTTTCTTATTTCGACCGTATGTGTATGGTCCAGCCGCGGTAAACTAGCTAGGGAAGGGTGGAGCAGGCAAATTTTGAGATACCTTTTACTAATACGCTTACCTTGCCATGGAGGTGAGCAATGCTTTTCAAAGAGGGCTTCTCAATCGCACACAGGTGGCTGGCGAACTCCAACGCTGCTTTGGTCGGTGAAGAGCAACCCTAGGGCCTATTTCGTCTGTGTTCAGGTCCGCGACGAGCAACTTCCAGTGAACCCACACCTTCGTTCCTCGATTGTCACCACAGGGCTTTGGGGGTGAAAGATGATCAATGACTTTACTCTCTCGTCCGCAACCATCTAGATACAGTAGCAACTGGCAAAACATGTCAGGCCGCCTGGAGATGGAGACAGATACAGCAGATGACCAAGTTGTGCTATATGTGCCTTGCTGCAAGTGTTTCACGGTGCTTACTGTGTCCACCTTCTTCTCATTTGATCCATGAGGGTTTCCTCCACCAAGTCCGCCAGTGCACAGTCTTTGCATGCGTTATAGGTAAGCAAGCCCTCAATCAACGGGGGTTTGAGACGCGTCAGCGCTTTGTGTAGCGAGAGAGCTCTTCTAGACGGATGTCCCTTAAGAGGACACAGAGTCTCTCCACTCGGACTAGTGGAGGGAAGGGGCGTCTTGAGACACTGTCCACAAAGCACATAAACCAAGTATATTGAAAAAAATGACTGTGCATATGTTGCTTACTTTTGATGTCAAAAATGTATAACAAATTACATTTTTAACTTAGATGAATATACAGATGCCCATTATCACCATGGGTAAGCTTGAGATTAAAAAAACATTTTACGCAAAGGCTACTCTACTTGAGACCTGTTATATTCACAATATCTTTGTTAAGTAAAGAATATACACACAAGGTAAATTAAAGGGATTTTTCTTCAATTTTCATTTTTAGGATAGGGATAAAGATTTACTATGAAATCAAGTTATAAATATCTGTTTCTGAAATAATGTTTTAAAATGCTTATACGTGATAAAAAAATCTTTAAATAAAATGACTGTGCAATATGATTTTGATGTGAAAATTATCACAGTTGTAATTTCTTTCAGCTGATTAAAATGTCAATATCGCATATTCCACTTTTATGATCAAGGGTACAATTATTCTACTATATAATTTAGACGGCTCATTACAGAGCCAATATTGAATTATAATTGAAAAGGGTAATAGCAGGGTATGCATTTAAAATAATTTTCAAGAAAACATCATTTGAAATAAAATAGAAATTGCGTATTTAAACACCAACCTTCTTCTTTAAAAGACACAACTGAGAGAACGAACAAGTTAAGTTGGTATATAGAAACGGTTGATATATCATTAAAGCCACATTCAGTTGAATGCCATCATACATTATCTGAAGGTAGAGATGTATGTCCTTCAAAAATTAACTATGAAAATTATTCACCCAAGATGGTACCGATACCGAAAAATTCATGGCCTGTTCATGGACTATTACGGTAAATAGAAGTAAAAGAAATACATAGTCACAATTCATTTCGATTAAATCAGGCAAAAATCGGCCCCGTGGCACTCTTCGCAATTGTGTTATCGGCCCAATGTCGGCTCTGTGGCACAGAAGTGGTTAATGACATATGTTAATATGACCAATGCTTCTAATTATTCAACTAGACTATCTGAAAACAATTGGCATTCTTCTAATTCGTATAAAATATCAGAAAATCTGTAGAATTTCGTTCCTTATTTTTTTCAAATTATTATTTATGTTCAAACTCTACTTTTTAGCGGCATGTAAGTCACATATCAAAATCGCAATAATTAACAGAATATAACATATATCTAAGTGGAAATACTTCTGAGATTACATTTAAGGAAAAATATTTTCATTACTACTTTCTCTGTAACATCTCTTTGAAAGTTAATGGAATTGATTTCTTGATAATTCTTGATGAAACAATAGGCCAGGAGCTAAGGAGGTCTCGTATGCATGTAAATTTGGTGCTGTTGGTTTTGTGTTCGACGTCAGTAGGCGAGGAGTATTCAAATAAACGTGGAAGACCTTTTATAATTAAAACCTATAAGTCTACATTTTAAAAATGTACAATTTTATTTTATAATGAAATGAAAATATAAGGAATCACTGTGTAGTTAGTAAAATATATTAGGGACATCAACGTTGGTTGGAAACATGGCATAATCTATCCATAACAGACTTCGCGCGTTATCCAAACTATCCAACATTTCGAACTGTTGTTCATGACCTGACATAATCTACTAACTAGACAGTGATACCTTAAGCATGCAAAGTGATGCTTTAAAAATGTCAGGCTTTCCTTCTGAAGGCCTAGACAAAATAATGTTAAAGTTTTAAATGTCAATTATAACGGATTTAATCAACAGTGTACCATTGAAGAATAAATGTAGTGAAAAAAGTGGTATTTAAAAATAAAAAAAAATGTTTCTAAAAATTTTATCTTTAACTATTTTTAAAAAATTACATTGAATTTATTAATATTCTAACGTACCAAAAGATTCCTTCATTTTCTTTTGATTCTCAATTAGATTTTCTTCATTCACCTCCAATTTACCTGAAATCATTTTATGTAAAGTAGGTATGTCAAAGTCATTGAGCTATTTTTCAAATATCAAATACTTAAGAATTTCTTTTGCAGTTTACGCTTTTGAAAATACATTTTAAATATAGCAAAGCCATCGACCATATGTCTTTTGCTGCAAGTTCATTTAAAGTAAGTGAAAGCCAAGTGCAATCTCCGTAATTTAGTTGAAAAATTTACGTTTAAGGGTCTGATATAATTCTTTAGTTGCTTCATCTCTTTCAGCCTGTTTTCTCAGTTCTTCTAAATAATGAAGGTCACGGACTGGGTCCATTGTCTCATTTCTCAGAAAATCCACCTCTCTTTCATAACGGTTTCCATTGTTAAGGAAAGAATCAAGGTCCACAACTGCTGAGTGGATAGTGGTCCAGATTGTGATGAAATCAGCATTGGAGAGAACGGGAATGGTAGAATGCACACACTGATTTCTGGCTATACGGATCCTGTCAATGTTGGCGGAGAGAGATCTGTCGGTATGATGTGGATCCTTTCCCCAGCCTTTACTGTGTGGTTTTATGTAGCAAATGTTTCTAAGTAGTGCGTACAATAATGAAATGTCCATGTCACCATAGTTTCCAGTATAAGTACTACCCCTGGGTAAAATAAGATTCATTTGAGGTGCTGTCAGACGGGGAAGATTACTTAGCTTTTGTTTAATGAGGTTTGGGAACGTTGATGGTGGTACAAAATGACGTAAAACATCACGTAGTTCATCAGTACATGGACCCAGGAGAAGTCGAGACGCTCTACACGCATTTGTCGTCTCCTCTGTAGATGCATAAGGGGAGACTGCCATAGCTTGTTTCTGAAATAGAGTATAATTCAAACTTAAACATCCAGAAAAGAAAGTATTAACTGGACGATTTGTATTTTTAAATTGAAGTTGTTACAAATTAGTATAAATGGGTAGAATATTGAAGTGTCTACTTTACTTTTTCTGACGTTGAAAGTAGAATTAAAAGCATGGGAGAGTAGTTTTTTATAACTTCCCAAAACATCAAACATTAAAAAAAATTATCTTTTGATATTTCAGCAAATAATCTTATGAACAAATATCATTGTATCATATTCATTTAACAATATTTTGCAATCATTTAAAGACATCCAATTTCCAATATCTTTTTTAAAACTTTAATCCCGATATTCTTTTATTTTCTACTCTTATATTACGATGGGTCACACCTCGTATAATTAATTGTTTAATATTGCATTTAATGACTTTCAATTTTGTCCTGATTCACATTGAGCACTTAGACCACCTGGTGTTTTAAGTATATGATTAGGTATGATAAATATATTGGCCATCTGTCATTTCACCGAGATACAGGGTAAAATGTACAGATACCACCATCGTAGTCCAGTAGTTCACGCCTTTATATTGACACAGAATTATTCATAAATCAGGTAAAAGAGCATTGCTCTTATTACGCAAACATAAATTTTATTCTCAAAATTCTTTATAAATAATTACAAAGGTTAAGAATTTGACCATGTGCGTCTGCTTGTACGTGAAAATCTAGAAGTGATTTTACACGTACGCGTAACGACCATCGTGTTCAGTTTGACAATCGGCACGTGAACCGGTACGTGTAAAACACCATTTCATCAAGACTCTTTACCAACCATATAAATAAATAAAATATATAAAAATATATAATTTGTAGTTTGAGTTTAAAGGCTACAAGTTCACACCTACGTGTACTTGCGAATCTACACGTTGTGTACAATTTGTTGAATTACGTGGTATGCAAAATTGATGCTCTACACGTTCACGAAGACGTACACGGTCATCTGCTCAACCTCTCGATTATATTGTGGTAAAGTCCACAATTGAAAATTCGACTTTCCTGGATGCCATTTAATAATATTACTACTTATAAAATATGAAAAGCAAGTTTTACGATGACTTCAAGCAAATTATATCTTAAGGTAGGAAAATCCCACATGCATTCCAGTTGTGCACAAATGAAAACAAGAAACGAAAAGTTTTATCAAATGTTATATTAAATGTTTTTCTCCCAAATGACCTAGAACAAATAAGATATTTTGCGCCAACTAGTACACAACAGACCAAAGCGAAGCATATAAATTGATTAAATTAATTTTAACGAAATTTACTCCGAAAGTTGATAAAGATGATTAAACTTAAAAGGTTTTTTTTTTAATATCAAATAATGCATCTATAAATGTATTCGTTTATCTATTCTAGAGATGAATTAAAGATTTTAATAAAATAATTATATTAAGAATCAATTCATAAGATGACATTACTTTATGTCTATAAAGATGTTATTTTAAAACTATCTAAATTATTATTTTCTTGAAGTGGATTATCACTTTTAAAATTTTTTTTCGAAAAAAATAGACAGATACAAAATTCAACGTAACGTGCGTTTCAAACATCATTTGCAAATATTATTAATGTGTTAATTTCGGAATGCTATGAAATAAAGTAATTCAAAAATATGAATAAAAACCATTCAAAACAACATATTTTAATAATTTGATCATTAACTTCATATTATATTTATGCCATGAGAATTTGGTCAAAAAGTAACCCGAATCTATTAATTAATAAGAGTTCTTTTCATTTAATTTTTTATTTTTAAAAATCAATATAAAATGGGCAATAAATATAAATACAACAGAGGATTTTGCACGGTAATAATTATTAAGTTTATGGTCTTTATGGCCAAACTCTAATTTTTTCTGAAGGGGAAATTAGGTTAACTGGGGCACTGGGGGAACTGGGACCTATGAACATTTTTGCTTTATATATAAAAAGCAAGTTGTCGCCCGTCGATGGAAATCTTTTATCAATCAACATTGTCTCCTTGTACGTCCTTATGAAACAAAGTTAGCCACCGGGAAAGTTTAGATAGGTAGTCAGAGTGGTTTTTAGGCTGATTCCTGATATTACTTACTAAGCAGAAACCATGGGCATTGTCTCTTTTATTGTATTATTTATCAGAAATTTACTTCATACAGTTGGTCAAAGGAGAACGTATCGGAAGGTAGTCTTTTGTACGCACTTATAACACACTTATGTTCTAAACAATTATATATCCACATATTGTTATGTTGTTATCAAAACTAAATCCATTTTTAAAAATGTATGTTTTAAATTCAGAGCAAACAATTCATTATACCGTCACAATTCAACATAACTATATTTGACTTCTTGATTTTGTTTCCATCTTTATATCTAACTCAATTAATCAAAATCAAAAAACAAAAGGGATATGTGTTTTAAAACAGCATTTCTCTTGTTTTATAAACGACAAACTGAATTATATTACCAACTTTACAATAATATATACCAGTAGGCTTGATAAAAAGACTACTGCATTTCATAAATAGATTGGGGTATGTGGGACAGCATTTATTCTCTTTAAGTGTTTTTGTATATTTACTGTAAAACACATTTATAACTAAGTGCATGGGCGGACGATTTCTTAAAAATACATAATATATTAAAAAATTAATACGCGCTACATTCTAAAATTTGATTGGTCATTTTTATTATCAAAGAAGAAAAAGTAGTTTCGGCCTGAGCAAAGTTGTAGGTCCGATGCGTCACATCTGCTCCTAATCGCAAATTAATCGGACGCAACTTTAATTGCTCTTTCTGTTATTTAGGTAATTACCAGGTTTTTATTTTAATATATTTACTTTAAGTATTTTTTTATTTTAATATTAATCGAATTAACTGACTATTTTTAATAGTAAAATGTTTTAGTCTATTTTAATGAGTAAATAAAGCAATATTGAATTATTATTTTTATTTTGATTTGTAAAAATCAATTACAAATTAATTTTAAAGCTACTTTTTCATATTATGTTTTGCTCGGCGGGGATCCGGGTTAGAATAGGTCCTCAGTACCCCCTTGCTTGTCGTAAAAGGCGACTAAATGGGGGGGTGCTTCGGATGAGACCGTATACATCGAGGCCCCGTGTCAACACAGGTGTGGCACGATAAAGATCCCTCCCTGCTCAAAGGCCCTGAGTGCTGAGCATAGGCCTAAATTTGCAGCCCTTCACCGGCAATGGTGACGTCTCCATATCAGTGAAATATTCTGGAGAGGGACGTTAAATAATATTCAATCAATCAATCATATTATGTTTCAGGCTTGTGATTCAATTATTATCATTTTAGCATTTTATTTACACGAGAAATCAAATGCCGCTTTTTAACAAATTATAATTGTCCACAATGGCAGTTTGTTTTACAATTTTAAAGTGTGAATGTTGTCTAATAAGATTGATTTTTAAAGCCTACTACATTTTGTGAGTTTAAAGGTGTATTTTGAAATAAATGTTTATTTTTATATAATTTAATGAAATTGTTTAATATTTTATTTTTGGTTTTTACTATTACGTAACATTACATAATTGTTAACTCATTTTATTTTTGTATACATGTCACTTCTGCCCCTGATCGCAAATAAATCGAACGCAACTTTAATTGTTCTTTCTGTAATTTAGATTATTCCCCCAACGAGAGTACTCAAACTCCCATTCAATAAACACAGAGTTTTAGACGACTACTTATAGTCGTGTATTCATTTTAATTTTCAAATAAAAATCAGTAAACGACAATATTTATAATTTTGATTATAATATTACCGGTACATTCCTATCAATGTCAATCTTTAAAAAAAACATAAAATTGGGATCATGTTATATGTAAAAGAAAATTTTTAAAAATAATATTCTTGGGAAAAGGGAAAACAAATAACTTACAGAGATTTTTTTTTTCGAAAATACACTAAAATTATTAAATGTATTTGTATCATTACTTAATTAAATCTTTCCGATAAAGAGATTATACTCAGAATTAAAAAGAAAAAAAATGTTTGAGTTACTTTGCAGAAATATTTGTACCACTAGTAAATAGGAATTACATCCATTCTTGTACTATGAAATATTAATTAATGGCAAAAATATAATAAAATCTTATTTATATACATGTAGTTTACTAGAAATACGAGAGCTGTTCAAAAATTACGTGAACTTGTTGCATAGACAAAATATTGACGACATAATCGGGCAAAATGTCACACATACTGTAAAAGAATCTTAATTGAAATGGTGTTCAAAATTTAATACAAAAATGTTGTAAATTGGTATCAAATTTGAGTGATTTTTTATGCCATATCATTAAGAAACGGAGCAGCAAAATCTTCGACGTCACAGGCGTTATAAAAAATATGTTATTTTCAACATTTTCCCAAGAGTACCTGTACTGTTTGAGTTATCTTATCTACTCAACATCCAAACACCATTTCTTGTCAAGCTCAAAATCTGTTAAAGAAGTAAAGAATAGTTCTTTTTTGTTTTAAAACAAAAAACTGCAGGTATTTATGAGATATATACGATATTAGTGTGATATTGGTGACTCTCAATCACCTTTGTACATTCCGGATAAAGTTTACGGCGATAATCGTCTTCCTGTCCTCCCGTAAAGCCTTTTAAAGGAGGTCTAAGGTCTAAAATTTCAATTTGCTATTTGTGGACGAATGTCACGAATACTCTAGTTTACTACATGTTTTATTATATTATGGATCTATGTTTGCGATATCTTTAGCATTACACATAATTTAACAAAAGTGTGGTGCGCTGTTAATTAATTCAGGAAACGTCATTTTTTTTTTTCACAGGAATCGCAACAGAGAAAAATCACTATATTTCTGTTAGTACTTCAATTATCTCGTCAGAAATCTAAATAAGTAAAAATAGGACAATTTTAAGATACATTTGAGAAAATTGTCGAATTATAGAAAATTAATGAGTAAAATTTTGGGATTCCGCATGCTTTTGTCTCAAATTTTTGGTCTTGCTCCGTACCTCTTCATCAGCGATACTCACATACCGATAATTTTAGTAGATTTTTTTTAAATACAGAAATTTTGTCCAAAATTCATTGGAATCGTACATAAAGTGTCAATATTAAACTTGTATTTAATTCTTATTATAATGGGTTTTTCTCTTTTTCTTCAAATGTAAAAACATTGACAGCTGTGTTGAAACTATTTGTATAGTATTTATACAATAAAATATGTTCAAACCAATTCTTAATGCACAAAAAATGTTTAAATGGTAAAATAGAGTTTATATTAGAAATATCTTGCTTTAACATATTTTTCAAACAAAACAGTTTATATAAGCATATTTAATTCTTAAAAGTCTATTTAGAATTAAACACTTTTAAATAGTATACCATCAGTCATCTTATTCATGTTTTCCTTTAATGGGTTATTTAATTTAAATAAATTATTTAATATTATCCCACTTCTGACAAATTTGTAGATTGCTGATTGGATTGTTGATCACATGACGCCCTGTAATTTTCCGTTTTACGTCTCCGTCGAGGCGTAATATAAAAATTTGGCACGCGATTCAGTTCGCAGTGTTGTTATTGTAAATAAAAATGGCGGCTAAGAAACGGTTTACGTAGGTAGTTTAGTTAAATATTTTTGTTACTTTAACGATATTTTATGTTGATTGTTATATGATTAAATCTTAATATTTTCATAATATGCACAAATATTTTTTTTATATCGATAAAGGTCTTCAGCGGGATAAATTTGTAACACAGTCAGTCAGTGACCTAATACGGATTCATGTCCGTATATGCAGTTATTGACGGGGTATGAGGTCAACATATGATTTGTTAGACCTGAATGTGAAAGTGTTGTCCGTGACCGCAGGCCAAGAGCAACATTTTCACCGTCAGTTTCAGCAAATCATATGTTGCCCGAATCCCATTCTGACTGTTTTGTTATACCATTCAGAGCGAGCCCACTTGAGATTTAATCAATACACGCTATATTATCATTATATTATCAATTACTTTATATGGAAATTATGCCTTAATCAGTAAATATAAACAATAGCTGTGAAAGAACAAATTAATGATATTTTTTATATCTCAAAAATTATTATCACGAAACATACACTTCCTTTCTTCCTTATCTTGCTGGAAGCAACAACTCTTGCATCTCTTAACCTCGGCTATTTCCGTTTTGGCCATATTGAACGATGATTAATTACTTTTGACACATCAGTGACGATACGGTCTAACAATTCTTCTGACCAATTGGCCAGTCTACAGTGAAATTCTTAGACTGATGTAATAATTATTTTATTTGTTAGCTTTTTTATTAGTAATAATATTTAGAAAGCTATTCATAAGGGTATAACAATTAGAATTATTTGCATTTAAGTCTAACACATGATTGCAGTATGCAAAGATTAAAGATATTTATAATACCGTACCTTTCATTCACATGTATTTTCAATATATCTGTGTACAAAGTATATTAAAATTGCCTCTCAAAATGTTTGATAAATTCAAAAAATTAAATTTAAAAAAATTCACACAATATTGAAAATTAAAAAAAAACCGAAAACTAATCGTTTACCATTGACTAAAAAAAGCATAAAAATGTTATTTTTTAATTTCGTTACTAATAATTAATATTAATAAAATAATTTAGAAAAAAATTGGCATAAATTTTTCTAAAATAAAAAAAAATAAAATGAAATATATAATTTCAGATATTTATTTTAATAACTATTCATTGCAATATCAACGTTTAATAAGTTAATTTTAACCTATTTATTGTGATTAATCTTAAACAGACTATAGGTCACCTGTATTTAATTTCTTTTGTTCTCCCCCCCCTACCTGTGCACCATAACCACCTATCCAAAACCAGTCACCTGTAACATTTTCAGAATTTTGGCTAAGTGGAAAGGTATCTAGTATTTCAATGCGTTTGTTTCTGCTATTGTCATCATGCAAACATAATTACAATCTTTGATGATTGATGTTTTCTTTTCTGATCGGATAAATTTTCCAATATACCATACATCTTTTCATGAATTAGATAACAAAATAATTTTGGAAATGATCATTGACCCGGCAAGTTCCATTTTTATTGATAAAATTCCCAAATGTGTTCAAAGGGATTCAGATCCAGGGATTCGGCAGTGCATCAACACACAGATGCTTTTGCGTCTTTGTTCTTTTAATTTGTATTTAGCACGTTAGAGCACCGTTTTAAGAGTGATTCAGACTGTACGAGATTATATTGGACTGACGCGATCACCAATTTCTTATAATTTTCTCACCAATGAAGTTGTTTAAACAAAAGAACTGCCACTTTGTGCATTATTGAAAGTAAAGTGAATGACAAAGTTTATCCTCGTAAACTGTAACAATTGTATGGAGAAGATTTTTCAAAAAATTACAGAAAGCATGCTTGTGGGGGAAAAAGCATGCAAAACGACTATGTCATAAACCAAGAAAACACATTCTCTCAATTATAATCCTAACAAATTTACACAGTTTTATTTGTTGCATTTTGTTATCAATAATAATAATTGTTCAAGCTTAAAAGTTTGTATTAAATATAATTCACCTTTGATATAAGCTTTTCTATGTTTAACTACTAGATCATTGAAAATGTCAAGTCTTCCTATTAACATTGCATTCTTAAAGCTTTCAGTATATTATTTTTGGTATCACCGTCAGAATATAAATACTTCTTATTGTCCTAAATTGCAGAAATCACTTCTTGTTTTCAATTGAAGAATTCACTTTTTAGCTCACCTGAGCCGGAGGCTCAAGTGAGCCTTTCTGATCACATTTTGTCCGGCGTCCGTCTGTCTGTCTGTCTGTCTGTCCGTCTGTCTGTCCGTAAACTTTTCACATTTTCGACTTCTTCTCAAGAACCGGGCCAATTTTTGGGCCAATTTCGACCAAACTTGCCACAAAGCATCCTTGGGTGAAGGGGATTCAAGTTTGTTCAAATAAAGGGCCATGCCCTTATTCAAGGGGAGATAATTGAGAATTAGTGAAAATTTGGTGGTATGTTTTAAAAATCTTCTTCTTAAGAACCACTGTGCCAGTAAAGTTGAAACTTATGGGGAAACATCCTCAGGTAGTGTAGATTCAAGTTTGTTCACATCATGTCCCCCGGGTGTAGGGCGAGGCCACAATGACCGACCAAAGTTTTATATAGAAATATATAGGAAAATTCTTTAAAAATCTTTTTCTCAAGAACAGCAAAGCCATAATTGCTCATATTTATATGGAAGCATCCCCAGGTAGTGTAGATTTAAGCTTATTCAAATCATGACCCCCGGGGGTAGGACGGGGCCGCAATGGCCGACCAAAGTTTTATATAGAAATATATAGTAAAATTCTTTAAAAATCTTTTTCTCAAGAACAGCAAAGCCAGAATTGCTCATATTAATATGGAAGCATCCCCAGGTAGTATAGATTCAAGTTTGTTCAAATCACGACCCCCGGGGGTAGGGCGGGGCCACAACTGCCGACCAAAGTTTTACATAGAAATATAGGAAAATTCTTTAAAAATCTTCTTCTCAAGAACAGCAAAGCCATAATTGCTCATATTTATATGTAAGCATTCCCAGGTAGTGTAGATTAAAATTTGTAAAATTCATGACCCCCAGGGTAGGGTGGGGCCACAATGGCCAACCCAAGTTTTATATAGAAATATAATTATTATAGGAAAATTCTTTTAAAATCTTCTTCTTCTTAAGAACAGCAAAGCCAGAATTGCTCATATTTATATGGAAGCATCCCCAGGTAGTGTAGATTCAAGTTTGTTCAAATTGTAACCCCCGGGGGTAGGGCGGGGCCACAATGGCCTACCGAAGTTTTATATAGAAATATGTAGGAAAATTCTTTAAAAGTCTTCTTCTCAAGAATAGCAAAGCCATAATTGCTCATATTAATATGGAATCATCCTCAGGTAGTGTAGATTCAAGTTTGTTCAAATCATGACCCCCGGGGGTAGGGCGGGGCCAAACTTTTGAATTCAAACTTTTTAATAGTAAACCAATTACTACTTTTTCCTAGCCACAATGCTCAGGTGAGCGATTTGGCCCATGGGCCTCTTGTTTTTGTTTTTAATTGCAGAAATTATGCACATTATCAGTTTGTATAAAGGGGATCGGAGGGGGTAAGGGTACAACTTCTTGATTGGAATGTTATTTTATCAATTAAAAGGTAAGGAAAAATTGAGCTTAAGATATTGTTTATCGCTCATTTAGTATATTTCACATATTTTAAAGCACTTATCTTCTTAGGTCTCTTAAATATGTAAGTGGTCATGTATCTTTTAAAATATGTTAAAATATGCATAAGTTTAAAATACAATAATAATTTTGTTTTTAATCACACTGCATTTTAAAAGGGAAAATATTTGTGTTCCGTAAATAATTTCAAATTATTTTACATGCGTTGATCATTTCATGTATTAATATTGACCATTGATTCAACAAGGACAAATTTTCTGCACTTAATTATCGTGTATGAACGTCACCAACTTGTTGGACATACAGTCCAAGGAAACAAAGGAGTGGATCAATCTTTTCCGTAATTTTTGTTAGGAATGAATTTAAAAAGGAATGAATTTAAAAGGTACCCAATTATGTATTGGAGTAGGACAGTTAACGCTTATTGGTTTATGTCCCCTCCATGTACGCTGGTCCATGGGCCCTGAAATTGACCTATTTGGAAGAGGCAGCTTTCTTCATCATGAATATAAACTTAGATCATTGGCTTAATATCAAGGTGCAAAGGAAATGATTTTCAAAGTATTCATGCATTTTCACTAGAAAAATATTTAGGCCCATCCCTAACTCAAGAACACCTTGCGGAGAGGCCCTGAAAATCAAAAATATCAAGGAGGCATCTTTCCACGTCATAAAAATGCAAATAGTTCATTGGTTTAATACCCAGGAGCAAAACAGAAAATTTATTAAAGAATTTATGCATTTTCACTTAAGGAATAACTGTCTTATTTTTCGATTTCATAAAGTGATCAATCGATTGGCTTGCGTGATAATTTGCATGCATAAAATCATCACGCAAGCCAATCAATTGATCATCTTCATGAAATTGAAAAATCTGACAGTTATTCCTTATATTTACATGCCTTGATTCCACCAATCCACGTGCTCCAAGCCCTGCTTCTGTCTAGCTGTTTGTCCCGCCCTGCACGTGGTTTTTTTGGAACCGCGCAAATACATTAATGGGGAAATAAAGTACATTTACAATTGGTAATTTTATCTCGGACAAATACATTGGAAATGTAAATATTACATAATCAATTGAGCCTCAACCTTATACCAAACCCCTAACCCAAGGGCTATGAAATTCACAATTTTGGAACAGACCCTCCTGCTTACATAACTATGTACTTAGTTTATGGAATACCAAGTAGCAGAGAGGGATTTTAAAAGAAATAGGAGGGGCGTTGAATAAATAATGTCATCGGTGCTCAGAAAGAAGCAAAAGACGCTTTTTAATAATTTAGCCTTAATGATTTTATTTTAATATTCTCTTTTAATTAAAACACATGTCAATGACATTTTCTCTAATTCCTGATTCTTTTTAGAGCACATTTTTGGGTATGACCGCTCGTATACTGGAATATGGCAGATCCTTTGATTTCTTGGACTTGTTTCTTCTTTCTAAAAGGTTTTTTTTTTTCATGTTTAGAAAATGAAAGAAGCCAAAGGGTGAAATATCTAGCATATATTGTTGGTTTGACAAAACATTTACTTTCCGTTTATGCTCAAAACTCCTGTACTCTTCATGGCATGTTGGTTTGGACGCGGACCTGAAGACATTTAATGTAGTGGATTCCTGATTTGGTTCCTGCCTCTTGTAAACTTTTCGTTTTTTTTTTTTTTTTTTGCTGAAAAATTCTCTTTAGACTTCTTCGGAAATTGAAATGCCTCCCCGAATAAGAATTTGAACAATAATATCACTAATATTTAAGAAATTGACATATAAAACTGTTTTTGTGCTTTTGCAATTCATAGTTTTTCTCAAACCTTGGCTGTTTTTGTCAAGTGCATCTTATTGTAAATTTGTTTTGAGGGTTAGAGCAATGGGTTCACGTTTCACTATCTATTTAGATTTCAGACAAACGTTGATAACTACAATTTTGATTTTTAAAAATAATTGTTTAGATATTCTTACACGCTGTCAATTTCACTCATTTTTAAAAACATATGGTAACTGTTGAGTACTAAGCTTTTTTCATGTAAAACAGCGTAAACTACCCAAAAATAAGGCCTATGAATTTTGCTATGTGTATTGAAGTCAGTCAAAGATAATCAGTGATAATTTGTTGAATTTTTACTAACAGTAATTAGTTCTTGTCAATCTTTGTCCCCAAGGACGGTACCATATTATTTCTATGTTGTATGTCATACAGCTTATGACATTATTTATTGAACGCCCCTCGTAAATCATTTTCAATACATAATATATATAGCCCCGCCCTAGCGCTAGAACCCCTGACCTTGGGACCATTATATTTTCAATTTTGAAGAGGCTATCTTAATCGACATATATATGCACTTGGTTTGCAGGAGCCCAAGAGCAGAGATGAATTTCAAGAAAATGATGCATTTTTACTTTATTATCTATTTAGTCCTCCCGTAGCAGTAAAAAACCCTTACCATGAGGCCATGAATTTTACAATTTTGGTAAAAGAGTCAATGCGGATTAAAATCATACCAACAGTTTGACTTCCTGATGTCCAGGAGTAGAGAAGAAAATTGCATAAATTTTAGTGGTTGTGACCCCATCCATCCACCCACCAAGAGTCACATGAGAGCAGGGACCATGAAATTCACAATATTTGTTCCTCTTTGCCCATGGATGCTATCTGCTAAAATTGATTGAAATTGGTTTATTGGTTTTGGAGAGGAGGCTGACAAAATGTCCTAAAATTGTACAACGCTTAGATGTAAAATCAGGCGGATTGATTGGTATGGATATTAGTCATTGTGACACAGGGAACACGAGTTATAAATTTCAAAACAGTTTACAGGATTTATTTTATTTTTAAATGTTATTATATTACGCGTTACAACCACTATTAACAATTAAACTATTTATATTAACAAGGAAATGATCACTTTTCAATATTTCTATATAAGATGGTGAAGTAAAAACAGATTGTCAAAAATTATCCAAGTACTGATTGTTCTGCATATCGCCCACCATCTGCACCCACCTGCTGGGTGGAGGACCTAGCTAGGGAGATAAATCGTGCCTCCTGCTGTGATGACCAAGAAATCATACTTACAGGTGACTTTAATATTGATCTACTAAAAGACCCTCCTCTATCCTGGACATCTGCACTAGAAGAATTTGGACTAACTCAATTAATTACCACACCTACTAGAATTACTAACACCTCATCTACCCTTATTGATCATTTCTACACTACCCAACCTGACCTCATCTGTGAAATCCAAGTACCACCCATAGCTATGTCTGACCATTACCCTGTTTGTGCAACACGCAGATCTAACAGCATGCAGCGTAAGGGAAAACACACTGAAATTCAATACCGCGACTTTAAGAATTTTAATGAAGAAAAATTTCTTTCCGATTTAAAAAGTGTCAATTTTGATGCCCTTACGAATTTGGACAATCCTAACGATATCTTAGCGAACTTTTACAATATGTTTAATACTATTCTAAATAGTCACGCTAAAGTAAAGACTAAACGTGTGAAAACTGAGTCTCGTCCAAAATGGTTAACACAAGAAATTAATGATGCTAGACAATTACGAGATTACTATCATCAACACAAAGACTTTGAAAATTTTCGACATTGGAGGAATAAAGTTACGCTTTTGATTAATAATGCTAAATGTACTTATTATAAATCAGCTATTGAGGAGAGCTCTAATCCTAAAGAACTCTGGAGCTATCTGAACCATTTATCCTCAAAGCCAAAATATTTTTTTCCTACTCATATTAAGGACAACGGATCAGAAATTAACGATACACAAGGTATTGTCAATGTTTTTAATGAACACTTTACAAAAATTTCTAGCAATTTATTAAATGAATTACCAAAACATAACTTTAAACCAGAAAAGTTAAAAGAATTCACAAAGTCAAAACTTAATGATGAAAATGTATTTAGCTTAATTCCTATAAGACAAGACGAGGTCTTCTCAATGCTATGCAAACTTGACATTAATAAATCGGCAGGTATAGATTTCATTGGTCCCCGCCTCTTAAGACTTTCTGCCGATATAATTTCTAAGCCTATAACTCATCGAATTAATACTAGCATTACTAATGGCATCTTTCCTTTGCACCTGAAACAAGCTAAAGTCACCCCTATATATAAAAAGGGCGATAAAAATGATCCAAGTAATTACAGACCAATATCAATATTACCGACTTTATCAAAAATTTTTGAAAAACATGTTGCTAATCAAGTACGTGAATTCACCAGAGCTTTTGACCTCATTACAAACTCACAGAGTGGTTTTAGGGAATTCCATTCTTGCCAAACGGCACTAACCAAACTTACTGACAGCTGGTTGCATGCAATGGACCAAGGGAATCTCACTGGCATAGCATTTCTAGATTTCAGTAAAGCATTTGATTTAGTCAGTCATGATCTCTTAATTGAGAAATTGAGGCACTATAACTTTGATTCACTTACAATTAAATGGTTTCAGTCTTATTTAAATGAAAGAACCCAAAGTGTTAAAATTGGTGCATGTTCTTCTGATATCTTACCTATCACAGCAGGGGTGCCCCAGGGATCTATTTTAGGTCCACTGCTATTTTTATTGTATATAAATGACCTCCCCCTATGTGTCAATCACTGTAATATTGATATGTTTGCAGATGATGCAACTCTGCATTTATCTGATAACAATGTACATAATATTGAAACATTTTTGAATTATGATTTATGTGAAATTGAAAACTGGTGTTTACAGAACCAAATGATTCTGAACACAAACAAATCAAAATCTATGCTTATGTGTACACAACAAAAAAGGTCAAAGTTAGATATTCCAGAACTTAATACAGAAATTTCTGGAGAAAAGCTTGAAAATGTTAATGTTGAAAAACTCTTAGGTGTCTATATAGATCAAAATCTTCATTATAATTATCATGTAGATTCAGTTTGTAAATCCTTAACATACAAGTTATTTACACTCCGTAAAATTAAGAAATTTCTTCCATTAAATACCAGAAAACTTTTTTATAATGCATATATTTTACCTTCAATAAACTATTGTCTTACAATTTGGGGCAATGCATCTAAAACTAGCATTGAAAGAATTCATAAACTTCAGAAACGGGCTGCTAGAATTATTCTTGATGCAGCACCCGACGAACCATCAAAACCATTGTTTGAAAAACTGGGATGGCTAAATGTATTTGAATTAGTCACACTACATAAGTGTATTTTATTGTACAAAACTTTTTATGGTATGAGCCCCGAATATCTCCAGGACCTTTTTGTTTTTCATAGCCATGATTCCTATTCCTTACGTTCAGAATTAAATTATAATCTTCGTTTACCAAAACATAGAACAATTTTATTTACAAATTCTATTCAATATTCAGGTGTAAATTTATGGAATAACCTACCATTACATATAAAATTATCACCAACCTTGCCTATTTTTAGACGAAATGTAGAAAAAATTTTAATTAGCCAACGTTTGTAAATAGATGTATGAATATGTCCTTTGTACAAGATGTTTGACTATTACTTTTGTTTAAGACAATGTCTCTTGAACAATTAATATTGACTTCTTTATTTTGAATCTATATCTCATTTAGATGTACATTACATTATGCACTAACGAACTCTACATGTTTTATCTTTGATTGTATCATTTTATGTAATATGTTGTTTGAAATTAGAAGGCCCCGGGGAAGAATAGTACCTGGTACTAATCGGGTTACCTTCTCTAAATAAAGCATTATTATTATTATTATTATTATTATTAAATCAAGTTTGTACACAAGCATCGATCATTTTATGAACAGTCATGATATTTTTAATATCCTTATTTGTTTTTAGAATGTATTACCTTATTTCTTTGTTTTTATCTAAAAAGTGTAGTCACTCTTTGATTGATTGATTAATTGATTAAATAATGGGTGTTTAATTCGGATCGGCAATGACATTAGAAATATTAACATTCCCTATCAACTAAACTCAAACGCCGCGAGCGGTAAGCCCTTTGTGATGATCGAGAAATCTGTAAAGAAGGGAAATAATCACCTAAGAGTTTGAATTAAAAAGTAAGACTTCGATTTGCCTTAATTAAAAGATCTACACTGCACACCATGTCATTGAAATAACAATACCATGTGTAAAGGCATGCTTTAAAATCATAAAGGTAATGGTGTTTGCTTCTTTTTTCCGCCCTTAACATGCTTAACTTCAATAAAAAAAAAATAAATACATGATTCCGACATTTTGACATCAATTTGAATGGTAAGAATGTAAAATGATTATGAAACATTATCTTTTTCATCAATTATATATTGCGTACCTGATGAAAAAGAAATTCCATTTCTAAATATCAATAAATTTACTAAATACGCTTTTAATTTCTTGTTAGAAATTACTGACGCTTGATGTGAAGATGAATTTAATCTGTTAGTCGTCATTATTTTTAAAATGACTGGCAATATAACCAAAGATATACCTATATAGCAAATATACTTACATTTGTCGTTAGATTTCAGTCATGAATGCAGATCCCATCAATATAGCACCATCACGTCCAGGTATTGTCTGAAACAGACAAGTGTAGGTTTATATAGTCTTTACTAGGGAGGCGTAGACGTTTAATGGGTGTATTCACAAGAAACAACCAATAAAAATAGCACATTTTGGGTTATTGAAAAGTAAGTCTTCCTTTACTAAGTACTCTTCTGAGAAAAAAAAGCAATATCCAAATAACATCAAGAAGACCATTTAAAAATAGCTCAAAATGACTAATATACAGAGCAAGTATACTAAATGCCTAAATAAGAAAATCAATTTCTTGTATTTCAATTTTAATCGTTACCATGTAAAGATAACAAAGAAAATATATTTTCAATCGATAAATTTCTACGCAGCTGTAGGCATATAATTTTCGCGTTAGAAAGATAATGAGTATATAAGGAAGATGTTATTCACTGAAATTAGATTATTAGCATTGACTTTATGAATTATTTTCAGCATGGAGAAATGAATTTAAGTTATCTTATTGAAATATTAAATCAGAGAAGCAATTTTATAACACATTTCAAGTCATTAAGTAATAATGTTGTAGATTTCAAAAATCCGCCCGCGTGGCGCAGTGGTTAGAGCGTCTACTGTAGAGTCGCGAAGTAAGGAGTCAATCCTTACGTCGCGGGTTCGAATCCCACTGCGGGACGTGGAGACCGGTCCTTCGGATGAGACCGTATAAACCGAGGTCCCGTGTCGCAGTAGGTGCTGGCACGAAAAAGATCCCTCACTGCTCAATGGCCCTGAGTGCCGAGTATAGGACAAAATTTGCTGCCCTCCACCAGCAAATGGTGACGTCTCCATATGAGTGAAAAATTCTCGAGAGGGACGTAAAACAATATACAGTCAATCAATCAATAGATAACAAAATTTTCATTAATGATGTTATGTAATAAAGTTTTGTGTCTTCCTTATGAGTGATATCAATTTGACAGAAACGAACAGTCAAATGAAACACACTATTGAGAGCAGAACATAAAGTTCTATATAATATAAAACATAGCAGATGAAATTGGGTGTTATGAAGGAGAAAACAGTTTTGCGACTGGACCACCCACCATGTGCTACTTGTCATGATCGGTTGAACGGGAATAATGACCTACTTGTTTATTTCACACGATACTGCAGACATCATTGTATCATTCACGTTTGCCACACTGTTGCACCGTTGGTCTTATATAAACGGGACATCACTGGATAAATACCGCCATTGTTCCATTGCATCTGTCAAATGTAATTGATTCAGAAAGATCATATTGTGTGTTCTATTTGCCTTGGTTTGGCATGCAATGTTGAAATTCGAATAGTTTGAATAAATGTACAAACGAAACTAAACACGAAAGAATTAGGTTATTGTGTCTCATTAAGATGCTTGTATATCTTTCAGAGAAAAAATAAACTTTTTCATGAACTTTAAAGGAAACCACGAGAGAGAGAGAGAGAGAGAGAGAGAGAGAGAGAGAGAGAGAGAGAGAGAGAGAGAGAGAGAGAGAGAGACAAGAGAGAGAGAGAGAGTTTGAAATAGATATAGGTGAAAAATGAAATTTCACTTATGGACGTTTGGTGTGTCTCAGGCTTATTTCTCAGTTTTACTATTTTTCAGTTGGCTATGTCATCATTTTACTTCAATCCTTGACAACAGCAAAGATAAACCGTGTCATATGTAGTTAATTATATGCAAACACCTCATATTCTATATATCATCAAACTACCCAAGTAATGCAAATTTAACATATCAAATTGTAAAATCTTTCTTCAGAATTCGAGAGATAAGCAAGAAATGTTCAACAAAGATATTCTATTGGGAGACATAAAATTTATATCTAAATGTCGTGGTGTAATGCTACATCAATAAAAGAAGTAGACTATAGAAAAGTAGAAGCAAAGGTTAACTTAATTGTACAATAGTTCAGTAAGACGCACACTGATCCCTGCCCCCTTTTCTTTGCAGTTTTGAACAATGTGATACAAGTACTTGTCTTAATACACTTCATAAAAAATCCTTGATATAACTTATTTAACGAGTGACACACCTGTAATACAAATTCAGAGTACAGCAAATAAAATTGACACTGTTCATAAGCAGTTTTAGAGAATTTGAAAAAAAGGTTTTAATTCTACAACAGACAGACGAACGAACACAAAGACAGACATTTAGGTGTACAGAAAGAAGAACGGACAAAAAAAATGAATTGGGCCTAAGAGAGAGAAAGAAAGCTATTAAAACCTTACTAGTGTTTCCGAATTTTGCTGCAATTTGTAATTTGATTAAATTATTTCGAACAATAACGTAAATTAATATTCCACTAATTCCTATGTTTTTTTTTTTTTTTTTTTTTTTTTTTTTTTTTTTTTTTTTTTTTTTTTTTTTTTTTTAGAAATTCTAACAACTTCCACCGGATAAATTAAAATCCAGGCTTTTTAGCAATCTCTAATGATAAAACGCCGCTTAATGATACAAATAGCATTAAGCGTTGCCATTAATTATTGCATGAATAGATGACATTCCCAATCGCTAATGGTAAATCGCCGCTTCATGATAGAATTATATCATTAAGCGTCCCAAATACAGAGCAACACTGACGCTTAATTGAACATTAAAAATAAACGCCTTTGTAACCTCAGACTCTTGTATTTCATATAAGTTTGTACTTCCTCTACTCTCTTAACTGTTCTGATGAGACAGTCACAAACACATGTTTCTTTTTCCAAATTTATTGAATCAATTAATCAAAATATCATACTATATCAATTTACAATTTGACAGAAAAAGGGGACAATGGAAGTAAATGGCCACATTGTGTTAACCCAGGGTCCGAGGGGATATCCAGTATATCAACCTTGCAAGTATAACGGGCAAACTGGTGGCCTGGCGTTGAGCGCCAGTACCAAAAATCCCAAACTATGAAAATACCACCCATTTGGGATTGGAAGAGTTTTCAAAATATCCGTTTACCCCGTTTCCCAGTGATTGCACCTGGTTGTTAGTACTTTACCATGTACTCCAGGACTAAGCCTCCCCTCCTGTGTGAAGAGGTGGAGTGGGCACCAAGACTGTCCAACTTGAGTGACCCCATTCTTTGACACACTTTTCCAAAACACATACGTACATATGTAAAAATTTGCTTTTTACAAACCGCCCTCTGTCTTAGATGACAGATGGGGGGGGGGGGGAAACCCTCAGGCCAGATAATTTGAAAACTTCCCACTTATATCCCCCAGACCCGCCACAGACATCGATATGATGTTCCTCCATACCCTATGCACCAAAACTACCCATGTTTTGTTCATTAATTATTTTATTATAAGCACACCCGACATAAGGTTATTTAACATCACTTGATTGCCCTCATCAGAGAGGTGTGTCCCAAAATAGACCTATGTTTTTGACTGATATGATATCATGTAATATAACCCCCCCCCCCCCCCCCCAATTCAGTAATGAACTTGTTGACCTGCTTGTTTATTGTCCTGTGTTTTTATCAATCTTATGGCCACTTTTTAATGGTGCACCATGCCAATATAAGCGATGATCAAAGGGGACCCCCAACCCGTTGTAAGGAGACTTCTTTGTTTATCTTTTCTTGTGCAATATTTGTTTGTTTGTGAATACTTTTTAGATTGTTTGCCTCCCTATAATCTCTGGGGCCCTGGTACTGCAATTGGAAACCCAGATTGACACCATTTAACATAACTGTTTTTTCTTTATAATAAATTAATGTAGGGAGTGTAGTGAGACAATATGTTAACATTAATAGGAGTTTTCCCCAGCGTAAAAGTTGATGATACAAGGCTAGAATTGTTTAGTGCTCACGCAAATTGATGCTGTATGTCTCCCATCACACAAGTTGCATGCATGGTTGAACCTACAATTTGGGTAAAACTTGCATGATTTACCAGCATTATAGTAATGATAATATTGGGTAGCATTAGCACTAGATGATGAACGGTTTTGTTGGGCTGAAATTATGTTATTTGTGTGATTGACTTTGCCTTGAGGGTTAACCCTATCTTGAGCCTGAGTTAGACTGTTGTTCGTGATATACAATAGCCACAATTCGCTGTTTATTTGGCCCCAGGAAGACTGGGGGTTAGACACTTTGAGTAGGCGAAACTGTTCATCATACTTGAACCCACCTGTAGATCGGGATTCTTCAATTCTTACATCCCGCATGTATTTTAATAGTTCCTGGGACCTTGTTCTATACTTTTCCAGCATAATACTAGTAAATATAATGAATGCAGATGTCCATTCTTCAATAGATAGGAAAGTGTTTGATTTTTGCTTGACAAGGCACTTAGTGCCGTTGCGTATTTGAATCTGACCTTGTGTATTTTCGTGGTCGACCAGTTCCCTAGCGGATTTTAAGAGGAGGGACAAATCTATGAATTGTCCCTCCCAAATTTTTGTTTTGAGCTTTAGAGGGACATGTGCATCGATCGGGTCAAAGGTGCAAGTGTTCAAAATTGGTTGATATTCTTGAATACTAAAATTCGGTCAAACAAAATTTTCAATGGGTGGCATTAGAATCTCAGACTCACCAATTTCCTGATTTGTAGTTATGCCGACCAATTCGTCTCCATGAGGCTGGCTCTGACTGGCCACATTGACGATGGCCCCCGCTGGTGTGGGAATTTGGTTGACGCCATGTTGCGTGTGATCGCCATGTGGTCATGTCCTTTCGCCCTCCCTCCTTCGTTTCCTTCCCCTGCCCCTGGAAGGCGTTATGAAGCTCCGTGTGCTCCTTTCTCCCTCTCGTATCCGTGCGACTTCGTACAGGTGGCATAATTTCCGTAGTACCTCGGATGGCAGCCGATACTTCTCAAATTTACAAAAAATTTTGTTGTGCAGGTTACTGTGATTTTTCCAAATAGCGGAAACGGAAGTTGTGTGATATTAGATAGGTCGTACCAAGGAATGTTGCAACTAATTAACTTGTACTTAGTATAAGCATACAATCAAATCGCACTAGACTTTTTTCGTCAATTATATAAGATTATTTAATTTGTTAATAAAATAATCTGTATAAATGAAACAAGCAAATATCGACAGAGCCGACGACTAATGACCACTCAAGTGTATCATTAAGCGTTGCAGCTGCAACCTTTTATGCTATTCCATTCAGAAATATCTTGCAATATCTAAGAGACACGCATATCCACCTTTCCTATACAATGAAATATCATTTGTCAAGTCATTTATATATGCCCTTGTGCTTCTTTTTCATTTCGAGCAATTAGTCTCGTATGATGAAAATAAAATACAAAACAGATATTTATTCAATTAAATCTTACAGACTGTAGGGAAGTTTTACAAGCAAGGGAAATATTGATGCGAAACGCTTGTAAATTGAATTTACGAGGAAGTCGATGTTTTAACTTACAACAGTGTTAACTTTCAGGACTCAGTTCGCATTAAGCAACTCTCAAGTATATGTCAAGCCAATATTTCTATCAGTGTTACTGTTCTTGTCCTATTGTTTCTTACGAACTTAAATACTAGTTTCGAACCTTTTTGACAGGATTTCTTGCCATATATTTTTAACTTGTGAAATCAAGGATACATAACAATTGTGTCAGGACATTTCTCTCTAAAACTTTTTCTCTCTCCTACCATTTCACAATAGGTGATTTCTCTCTCTCCTACCCAGGTTATTTCACCCCATTTTCAATCTGGTCTTATTTAATTATCTACAATTCCATTCTCGCGTTTTAAATTCTTATCTGCCCAAATAAATTATAGTTTTATTAATTTATGACTCATTAAAAATGGACGAGATAAAGCGTGTTTGGAATCTTATTTGCAGGGGAAAATTTAAATTAAAAAAAAAACAATTCATACCGCCGATACCCAGCCCTTGCAAGGTGGAAGCCTCCTCGTTAAAGGTCATGTGTTTTTTAAAGATATTTTAACTCAGTTGAAATAGTTAATCTATAGACAACAATTTCCTACGATAAATAAATTAAAGTCCAGACTCTTTGATATCATTGAATCAAATGTATCTATATATATAGCGGGTTCCAGTAAATATATATTTTTTTCTAAGCCGATTGTGAAATTTTGCATTTAATCTGAATATTATAAAGATGATGATCAAAGTCGGGAATTAGAAAAAAAATCATAATAAATTAAAAAATTCCTTTTATTGATTGATTTCATAATGTTTAGCGATACAAATATGTACGGATAGATAAATTAAACAGTCTAAAATTATATTCTGTCACTCTAGATCTTACAAGAAAAAAGACAGAAAATAAATGACATATAATATACATAAGATACTTCAAGTTGTATATTACGTAACCAGATACATGTATGTAAATATTTTCAAGGTTTTGAATATTTGTACATTTATTAAGATAAACGATAAGAACACAGAGAAACCAAAAACGTACAGAAATGCTTTTAATATGAAAAAAGAATTGAAATGCAATATTTCGAAGTTATACAATATGTACTGAGTAGCCAAATCTCATGAATTAATGTGAATTTAACAATGAAAAAATAATATCTCTTTAAAAATAAATTATAAGATTTTAAATAGTAACTTGGGCCGTTTGGACTTCACAGAGAATGCCTTGCAAGATATATAAATATTAGTACAGTACATTGCATCGTTAAAACGATCATTGTTTTTAATATAATGTAATCTGCTGTGTTTGCCACAATATTTTGTGAAATTGGTGAAGATATATTGCTGTACTTTATTGCGAAGTAATTTTTTGAAGTAATTTCATTATTCCATTTGAAAGAATGAAAGAATGAATAAATAGTATTAATAAATGGAATTAATTAATTAAAATAAGAGAAAAAAATAATCATATGCCTCTGTCCTATCTAAAAGCTAGATCAAGATTTGAAAATGAAGTGATAAAAACAAATTCAGGATCGAATGAATTAAAGAAAATAAAAAAAACAAAGCAACTAGATTAATTGATTAACAAATAAATGTGTGAATCCATAAATGATTAGATAAATGAAATAAATAAATAATAGATGTTTGTATCAATAAATGAATGAAATAAATAAGTATACTGAGCAGGGTATCTAAGGTCCTATTTGAGCGTACGTTTTATCCTTCTGCGATTGCGATTGCGATTGATATTGATACTAGATTAGACTTTTAACAATAGGAATACAGAGAATAAATTTCTTGGAGATTGGAGACCAGTTAATATTTAAACGTTCCCTCAGAGTAAAAGAGGATATTGCCTAAAATTGCAGTTATTCCCAACATTTAGAACATTTAAATTCCGATGACGCATAAAGTTTTCTTTACCTTTTTTGATAGCAGGCAGCAATGTATCACATTTATTTTCATGTATATTTATATTTTTTTTATGTTTCGTAGGGGGTCAACTAAGATACATATACTATACATGCCAATGTTTTTTCCATGTTTTGTTTTCTTAATTAGTCTACTGGTTGTTCCCCCTTTTTTCTATGTATAAAATTTACAATGACATTATGGTGCTGGGGGTCAGATGGTGCAATATTGTGATAAAGATATGTAATATTTTATATTTAAGTCCCCCTTTTTGACCCCCTGTCTTGTATTGTAAATATGTTTTTACTAATTTTACGTCATTTACTTCAATAAATGACATTTTTTCACTTCAATAATGTTGTTTGTTTTTGCCTGCTTTAACCAAAAAACAAGCTCAGTTGTCTGGCAGGAGAACTAAGGAACATAAATACATATACAGATATGTGGATGACTTTGTTTATAGGGGCGAATGTCTAACTTATTAATGCAAATCACTTTAATTTTTCCGCTTTTTTATGTACATAGTTACCGACTGATCGACAACCCGTTGATAAACTCTTCCTATTTATTTTTCTTATGTATGCCTCTGCTAAAGGATAATGTACAGTATTATTTTAATTTACGATCCCATAGCATAAAAATATTTTTCAACACAATTTGATCATAGTCTTATTACATGATGTCATGATTGCTGCTTTCTATACTCCAACTGGTATACTTATTTTATCATTTTCCTCACGTTTCGTGTTTATTCCCTCATTTTCTATCGTCTATTTCATGTAAATACGGATTGAGATGTGTGTCACTCTTTATAAATTTAATCTACTACATTGATCGAACCTTAAGTAAAGCGCTAGTGTTTGCATCACAAAAAGGTCTCAAAGGATATGTTCATTGTAATCTTTTTTCACTTTCATTGCTAATGAAAATAAGTAAAATAAATTATCTGACAGGTAAACTAATTTCATTAAATATATAACACATTCAATGGCTAAGTTGTATGTAAATGTATTGTAGATTTAGGCGAATGTCAATTCGGTCTTTTCAGAGGTGTTTATTACACCTGTAGATGTTTGGATGACTTGTGATATAGTCCCAAATTTTAACTTCTTACATTCCCTTTTTTATATTAATCTAGCTGGATGAGTTTCAACATCACCTGATGTTCACAATACTCAAATAACGAAATCATTGTTTCCTCTCTTAAAACTACTGACCGAGAAAGGAAACTTTAAGAATCCTATTGTTCACAAACATTTTTAAATCAAAATGATCCACTCAAATTGCATTGGGGTGACCTAACTTAGACTTTATGTCTTAGCTTTCGTCTTCCCATTTTTTAAAACTAATTTCATTAAATATATCATAAATTATTTGGCAAATGACATTTCATTGTATGGGAAAAGTGGATGTGTGTGTCTTTTAGATAATGCAAGATATTTCTAAATCGAATAGCATTAAAGGTTGCAGCTACAACGCTTAATGATACACAAGTGTGTATCATAAGTCGTCGGCTCTGTCGATATTTGCTTGTGTCATTAAGCTTCAGTGTTGCTCTACATTTGTGACTCTAAATTCTATCATTAAGCGGCGAATTAGCATTAGCGGTTGAGAATGTCAGCTATTATTGCAATTATTTATGGCAACGCTAAATGCTATTTGTATCATTAAGCGGCGTTTTATCATAAGAGGTTGATACAAGGCTTGCTGATATCATTGACAGCTAATTTTTTTTTTAGTGGAACTCGTAAATTTACTTACCTGTTGTTTGGTCATTTACAAAATTATTTAGTTAAAACGCATTCTGATTGCACAGACAAGTACTGTGAAGTTTACATCAAAAAGATGCTTGAGTTTCTGATTGACAATATCTATGTGGTTTTTGGAGACCATATATTTCACCAATCTATTGAAATTCCCATGGATACCAATTGCGCTCCGTTATAAGCAGACCTATTTTTATATTCATATGAGCCGAACTTGTGCAAAATCTTATGCGTGAAAAAAAGAAAACACTTGCTGTGGTCTTCAAATCAACATTTAGATATATGGATTACGCAGTACAGTTAAAGCAACATTTTCTATAAAAACTCACGATATCCGATATATTTAATGTTTAACAGTTTTTTTTTAGCAAGACACTCTTGTTAAAATAGCTATTTGTTATCTTAAAGAGTATGTCCATCGCTTTTCACATCGGTATTTTTTGACATCATATGACCCCCTGAAGTCACGTGGGCTCCGATTCAGGTCAAAAAATGAGATGTCAAATTTAACTAAAAAGTGCAAGGGCAAGACAAACAAAAAATTAACTGCACAATGTTTTATGTTGTCCCTATTAATCTATACTTTCTCAAAAGTTATGCTCATTCAGTTAGTTTTCCGATATAATTAAGTTATTCAGCTAAAACATACAGCATTGTATGAAAAATAGGATATTTTCCTAATTTCATCGCGAATTATAAATTAACGAAAGGATTACAAAGAAATGAGCATCACTTTTAGGAAACTGTACAATAAAAGAAATAATTTAAAATAAAAACCTACCTTTTAAATTGTCGCCTTGCCCTTGTACTTTTTGATTATAAATTGAAATCTTGGAAGATTCAATATAATTATAGTTTTCAAACGCATCATTGACCCAGCATGGGAGATAACTCTTGAGTACTTGATATAGTTTGTTTACCTCGTAAATTTTAAATAAATATACATTCGGACAGGACTGGACTCTTTTTTTACCAACTCAAAACGGTATGCATAAAATCCTTGACATTTCTTTCTATTTTCTGTATTCGTTCTCTATACATTGTACACATTTACTGTATGCTAAAAGACGTTTTTCAAACCTCCCTCATTTCCTCAAAGAGGTATATACATGACGTAGTATTATACATACATAGGTCTAAATATTGCCGCTATATTGATGTAGAACACAAATAGTTAATTAAAATATAGCCTCCTCCATTAGTAATAAATTAATTAGATATCTATACCCCTCTCTCCTTACTGTACGCATAGGCGTCGGAACCGGGGGTGGACTTAACCTCCCTACTTATTTGCAAATTATATACAAAATGTAGGCATCGGAATTTACCTTTTTCTGTTTGTTTAGCCCCCCTTTCAATTAGCCCCTTTTCATTTTGCTTCCGACGCCTATGGTACACAAACTTGTTTTAATATTTTTTTTTCTTTCTGCAGGTACGAGATCATGTTCTACGATCGCTTTCAATCAGACCGCTTACTGGTAAGGGATTTAAACTAAGTTATAAGTTTTTGGAACTAATTAGAAAGGATTGGGTATATTCCTGTGTTTGTTAAGGGGACAGCCATTTTATTTTGAGGGGAGGGGATGGCAGATTTTAGAAATAAATACTTGGCACTGCAGATCAGTGATCCCCCCCAACGAATCAGAGTTTTTATTTTATTTAATTTTTTTTTTTTGCTTGTAAAACTTTTCAATGAAAAGGAAAATAAATAAGTAATCTGTCCTTCATCTTATTGATCGGAAATGAATATTAATCTGTCCTTCATTGACATGAAAATGAAAAAAATCTGACTTGGTAAAACTTGCCACCCCCCCCCCTTCCCTCAGAATCAAATGGTGGTCCCTGACCTATTTTGAATCAATTAGGGGGGTCTCAAGTCTCCTGTTTTTGGTAATATTATTGAAAAATAAATGAACACAATGCACATGCTGGAGATAAAGTCTTGATGACATCAATACCCTCCACACAAAATATGTATGCAAGTTAAGATTTTCAAATCTTTTTGGCCTTTTCAACACCTGTACAGTAAATATATGAAAAAGTCAAATTATTATTTATCTAGAAAATTTATTTCATAAACATCTTTACAAATACAATGACAGACTGTAGGAATGCTGGGCAGGTGCAAATTATTTCCATCACTTCATGTTCTTGTGGATAAAATGAATTCTGAAAATATGAGAAAATCAGGAAATACAATTATTGAAAGTAAATTGTGTTTTAAAAAAGATAACTAAAAATACATTGAAACATTTAACATAGATAGCATATACATGTTTTCAATTCTTCTGTTAGTTTTATTATCAAAACAATTCAATAATCCTGCCAGGAATATTGTTTGGTTTGTAGCTATAATATTGAGCATACCATTTTCCTTAAATGATAAATTAACTTTCTGCCTGAATGAATCGATTAGTCCAACATTTGGAAATAGCTAGGCCTACAACACAATATATAGGCAGTTATATGCTATGAGATTACTAAATATACATTGTAGAATAAAATAGCATTACATTTGACAAAACAAATTATGCTAGATTGTTATACTGTAGTGAATTTATGTTATTCATATAAATGGCCAAAAAAAAATGTGTTACAAAACTTCTCTGGGAAAGTGAAACCTCTGACATTTACAACAGTTATTGATAGAATATTTTCTAAACAAAATTCTGAGTTTCACCTTTACCAAAATGAAAAAAAAAAAATAAAAAAAAAAAATTATATATCACATGCATACTTTAAAAATGTAAAATGCTTTAGAAGTATACATACCCTGTGGAGAAATGATGCATTTTTTATTTATTCATTCTTTAAGCCTGAAACTCTGGACAGCTACAATGATAAAAGTATTATATAAATATTTTTAATGAACATGTAATCTAAACAAAAAAATGAATTTTTTTTTCATTTTTAGAAATTCTAGAAAATTACAACCAAAGATCTGAAGTTGAGGTTCTATGTTTTCAACATAATGATACTGATTTTTTTTTTTAAATTGTGTAGCATGTTTGTATGTCAAGATATCATTGCTTGTTTAGGCCACTATTGTCACTAGTGAGTCATTGACTGAAACAATGAAAACATCTCATTTGATTTAGTTTGAATTTGTGTTATTGATGACCTCCATTACTACACATATTGTCTCAAAGAAAATGAACTGATTGACAAGAACACAGTACATATTTAGTGCAGTTAAATTTAAAAATTCTAAAAACTGTGCAACTTAGTATAGGGAGGGGGGGGGGGGGTACACACAAAGCAATGCATTACAATTTTTCAGTGACTGTGATAATAATACATCTAAATGAATATGCACACACTAGGGGTTTTTCTTTGATGTTGATAAAAACATGCATACATATTGTAGATCTATACATGTACATGTACCTACATATACGCATACATACCTGGCCTTGAATATTAGTGATGGATCTACGGAGCTGGTGTAAATCTTCTCAGTTTTCCGATATTTTCCAAAATAATGTCCTCATATTCTCGTAAAATGGAGAAGCAATGCCTTGTCTCTTATTTTATCCCTATTTCCTTTAAAGATTGTGTGGTTAATCACACTGCAAATCACAGCTGATGTCGCCACGTTTTTAGATGTAAACAACATTCCGTGTCACCGAGTGCAAGCGCTTGGCTGAAGCCGAACGCAGACAAACGACACATTAAAAAGACAATTATTTTAAAGACATGCTATTTCATATACGAGAAAATCACCAATAATTTTCCATTTAAACATGAAAATATTGCTGTTAATTACAGAGCCTTCTAAATATCGGTAAATAGTTATTTTGAGCACTATTTCCATATATGGATCAATCAGGGCGGAGCAACTGTCATGACGTCAGACCTCATTATGACCTCATCACCATGTTTTTTTTTATCATGTGTTGCCTTAACTTTACTGCGTACGTATTGTCAATTAACAATGATCATTTCCATTCCTACGTCGATACGATATATCCTAGAGAGCTTGAGATAAAAGATAACACAGAGTATGACACATCTTTTTCATACTTGAATATTTTACTTGAACAAGATGCCCAGGGGCAACATCGCTCATCTGAGCAAATAGCTATGTAAAAGCAAAAATCAGTTCAGTATTGAAATATTTAAATATACTATAAAATGGGTTTGAGGGAGAGAGATTTGAACAAACTTAAATCTACACTTCCTAGGAATGCGTTTGAATTAATATATGGCTTTGTTGTTCATTTTTATGATCCACTTTTATGATGCTTTGAATTGATGATCAATCGTTGCTTTTTGAAGAATTTTAACAATTTTTCCCATGTACTCACATACCGCATTTTGGCCCCACTCTACCCAGGGGTCATGATTTGAACATTAACTTGAATCTAGACTATTCGAGGATGCATCCATATTACTTGATCAATCACAACTTTGCTGTTCTCAAGAAAAAATTTTTTAAAAGATTATTTCTATGTAGTCATACTTTGATCAAGCACAATGCCCCCATCCTTGCCCCGGGGGTCATGATTTGAACAAACTTAAAATCTTTAATACCAGAGGATGCTTCCACTGGTCCATTGTTTTTTTTAGAGGAAGACTTTTAAGGATTTTCAAATGTATTCCTATTTTGAACTTTGATACATTTTGCGGCCCCGCCCTAACGGAGGGTTGGGGTGGAGGTGGGGTGTCATGGTTTTAACAAAATTGAATCTACGCTACATGAGGATGCTTCCAACTGAGTTTCATCTTTCCTGGCCCTATGGTTCTGGAGAAGAGATTTTTCTATAAATTCCTAAGTTTAACTTTGATCAGCCATTGTGGCCACGCCCTAATCCGGGGGTCATGATTTGAACAAACTTGAGTCTACACTACCTTAGGATGTTTCCACATGAGTTTCACCTTTTCTGGGCAAACGGTTCTGGAGAAAAAGATTTTTTAAAGAGATTTTTTTATATTTCTATGTTAAACTTTTATCAGACAATGAGGCTCCGCCCTACTCCTGGGGGTCCTGATTTGAATAAAATTGAGTCTACACTACCTGAGAATGTTTCCACATGAGTTTCATCTTTCTTGGCCAAATGGTTCTGGAGAAAAAGATTTTTAAAGATTTTTCCTATATATCCCTATGTTAAACTTTTTTCAGCCATGTGGCCCCGCCCTACCCCCCGGGATCATGATTTGAACATACTTGAATCTACACTACATATTGATTCTACAACATTAGTTTCATCTTTCCTGGGGCAATGGTTCTGGAGAAGAAGATTTTTTCAAGATTTTCCCGTATAATCCTATGTTTAACTTTGATTAGCCAATGTGGCTAATTGCTAATCATTGAAGAAGAAATTAGACTGTGCATTTATTGACTTTGAAAAAGCTTTTGATTCTGTCTGGCATGTAGGCTTATGGAATAAGATCTTGTTGAATAATATAGATGGAAAGTGTTTTAGAATAATAAAAAATATGTACAAAAATATCAAGTCCAAAGTATTTTGTAATGGGCAAAGCTCTGATTTTTTCCCTTGTACTGTTTGTGTGAGACAGGGTGAAAACTTGTCACCTATTCTGTTTTCACTGTATCTCAATGATTTAGAAGAATTTCTTGTGGTACATGATGTTAATGGTTTAACAACATTGTCAAATAAAATGGAAAAGAATGTTAGCTTATGTATGTAATTGTATGTATTGCTGTATGCAGATGATACTATTTTGCTCTTAGAAGACCAATTTGATTTTCAACATCAATTACATATTTTTTTCTAAATATTGTGAAAAATGGCATTTAAAGGTGAATATTAACAAAACTAAAATATTAATTTTTGGTAGAGGTAAAGTGAATCACAATATTGTTTTTAGAAGTAATGAAGTACCATTGGAAGTTGTTAATGAATACATATATCTTGGTGTTACATTTTGTAAAAGTTCATCGTTTAATATGAATATAAAGGAGCTGTATGACAAAGCAACAAGAGCAATGTATGGAGTGATTAGTAAATGTAGAAGACACAATTTATCTATTAAATGTAAGATTGACCTCTTCGATAAAGTTGTAAAACCAATTTTGTTATACGGTTGTGAAACATGGGGTTTTAATAACTCCTTGTTAATTGAAAAACTACACCTTAAATTTTTTAAACATATCTTAAATGTGAAATCATCAACCCCTAACGAAATGGTATATGGAGAATGGGGAAGATATCCATTGTTGATTAATATTAAGGTTAGAATGATTACTTTTTGGGCTATGTTGATAACATCAAACAATTCAAAGGTATCTTCAAAACTTCTGTCACTAGATATAAACCAAAATGAAACACCATGGTGTAAATTTGTACAAAAAAATTTAAATGATATATTATTGCAAAGGCTGGGCTTCGGCAGTATCAATGACAATGACAATTTATAGATTTTTATTATCGAATACAAAGAATATATATATGATCCTGAGAAGAAAAATATTTGCGGAAGCCAACTTGGGTTTCCAATATAAGAGAAATGTTTTCTGTATATGTACTTATTCTTTCATTCAGAGCAGAAGTAAACAATTTACCTAGGCAGTTAATTAAGGTACCGTATATACTCGCCTATAAGTCGGTATTTTGGGAGCTAAATTTTAGTCCAAAAGTATATGTCCGACTTATAGGCGAGTCATAAAAAACAGGTATTTTTACTGGATGGCGAATCGTAGTATTCTATAAACATTTTCAATAGCTATCTTTGAACAAAGTATGGATACATTATATTATTTATTTATTATAAGAGTTTACATAAATTATATGTATTTTATATGTACGTTTTTAATAATTTTATTTTACTTTTAATCTTGAGAGGGCAGTATTTATTTTTTTATTATTTAAAGTTTAATATTGACTTCATATCTTAAAATATTAATTGAAATCAGGGTAAAACATCATGAGAGCATTTATTAGAAATTGTCATCTGATTCTGCCAAAAAATTGCCCCGACTTATAAGCAGGTCAATGGCAAATCCCTGCAAAATAACCTCAAAAAGTACAACCGACTTATAGGCGGACCGACTTATAGGCGACTTATAGGCTACCGGTAACTGGTCTATAATTCTTTGGATCTGTGTTGTCCCCCTTATTTTTATATATTGGAATTATATTACCAACCAACCATGGGAATATTCCTGACTCAAACATTTTATTAAATAGTAGTACATACAGTTTGAGTAAGCTTTCTGTGATATTTTTGATGTATTCATTAAATATTTTATCTTCACCACAAGCTTTATTATTTTTAAGCATACGTATACATTTTGCTATCTCTTCGTATGTAAAAGGTTGATTTATAACATTATTTAATTCTGCATTTGAGAGCATTTGAAGTTCTTCTTCAGTTAATACATAATCATTTTCATTATCTGATGTTGAATTACCACATTCCTTGTAAAAATTATAAAGATCCTCAATATCAGCACTACATTTTGGTTTATTCTCGTAAGTATTCAAAATTTTCTAATATTCTTTAGGATTTTTTGTGCGTAAATAATTCAGTTTCTTTGTCATTTCTGATCTGTGTTCATTCCTTGCATACTTAAGTTTATGTTTATACTTCTTTTCAAGTTCATATAAATTGCTTTCAAATATACAACTTCCATACTTTTTATACATCCTTTTTGCTCTTCTATAGTTTTGTCTTGCAATCTTACATTCATTTGTAAACCATGGTTTCTTAAAAATATAATGATTCTTTTTTTCTCCTGTATTCAAAATTCTTTGTGTACCAAAGGTTTCTCTAGCACTTTCAACTAAGACTTCACATGTTTGACTTACAATTAAATCAATGAATTCCTGTCTTGCATTTTCTGTTTTACAGTTTTCTAATTCACATTCTAATTTTAAAATTTTTTCTGCCTTTGATTTTTGCTTCTCTAGGAATGCTCCATAAACTTCCATATATAAGGAATTGTAATACGGTTAATGTCAAATGGTTGAAAAGCAAAGTATATCATACACTTATTGATCAATTTAAACAATCATGGTATAGTGAAATGTGCAATTCATCAAAAGCTCTTAATTATAGGTTATTCAAAAGTACATTATCTATTGAGAAATATTTTGATATTTTACCATGGACATTTCTGGGAATTTTTTGTAAATTTAGAACTGGTAATGTCAGGCTCGCTATTGAAACAGGGAGATGGCATGGTATTCCTAGAGAAGCAAGACTCTCTAAGCTATGTAATTGTAAAGAAATTGGTGATGAGTTTCATTATTTATTTAATTGTACTGACAAAGTATTAAAACAAATTAGGTCATTATATTTATCTAATTATTACTCTGAGAACCCAAATGTATATAAATTTGAGAATCTGTTTAAAACCACAAAAAAAAAGAAACAATTGATAAAAGTTTGTAAATTTATACAAAAGATTATCGAGAGAGTTCGCTCTCCTGGTTAATTTTTCTTTTCCCACGCAATGTGCATTGTCATAAGTAATTGTATTAATTGCTGTTCTCTACAACCCTATGTTTTATGAGAATAAAGTCATTGTCATTGTCATTGATACCGCCGATGCCTAGCCCTTGCAAGGTGGAAGCCTCCTCGTTAAAGGCCATGTATTATTTTAAGAATTTTTTAAACTCAATTGAAATAGTTAATCTATACACAACAATTCCCCACGATAAATAAATTAAAGTCCAGACTTTTTGATATCATTGAATCGAATGTATTTCGATATATAGCGGGTTCCAGTAGATATATATTTTTTCTAAGCCGATTATGAAATTTTTCATTTAAACTGAATATTATATAGATGATGATCAAAGTCGGGAATTAGAAAAAAATCATAATATATTAAAAAAATACTTTTATTGATTGATTCCATAATGCTTAGCGATACAAATATGTACGGATATATAAATTAAACAGTTTCAAATTATATTCTGTCACTCTAGATCTTACAAGAAAAAAGACAGAAAATAAATGACATATAAAATAAATATTTTTTTTTGAGAAATAAATATACTTCAAGTTGTATATTACGTAACCAGATACATGTATGTTAATATTTTCAAGGTTTTGAATATTTGTACATTTATTAAGCTATAAGCGATAAGAACACAGAGAAACCAAAAACGTACAGAAATGCTTTTAATATGAAAAAAATTCTGAAATGCAATATTTCGAAGTTATACAATACAGGTAACTCTTGATGGCTCGAACTTCGATCTCTAGAAGTTCTTGATCGCTCGAAGTGAGTCTCCGGTTCCGATTTTTTTCCCTATATAACTAAACAAATTTACTCTTGAATTCTCGAACTCTTGATCTCTCGCAACCCTTGATCCCTCGAAGTCAAAATGCAGTCCCGCTTTGCATATTCTATTGGAATTTACCCTTGAAACCTCGAAGCGGCTATGTGTTTACAATGTAACATAATTAGCGACTTTACCTGGACATTTAAATGGCCCCAGGCAGAAGACGCGGGTCTCGAGAAACAGGATGTTAATTCAGGTGACACTTATACTGCAAGGTGATAATTGATTTATAATTAATTATATGTTGCCTAACATTATATGCTATTAAAATAATTATCATCAACTGTCTTACGATAATTCGGAGAAACGGTGTCAATGAAAAATAGTAAATTTAATACAAGACGAAAAACTAAATAGTTTAATTTTTATTTTGAGTCAGTTTAACGAAATACATGTATGAAAATGCAGAAACAGCATCAATGTCAATATTATGACTGTTGTTGCACAAATACTTACAGAACTTTGTTCAACGTTTAATGATCGTGTTTGCAGTACTCAATGCTGTGTACGAGGCGGTAAAATGTCGTCTTCATTTAACGACTGCGTAGTTTGACGTCCGTATCAAAAAGAATAAATAAATAAACATGAAGTGAATAAGTACATTTTTTATTTAATCAATTTAATAAATATTTATCTACAATACGAAAACATACCGTTGTTTTATAAACACCACGTGCAAAATGTTAGCACTGCATGAAAATTATTACATCCGGTAAGACTAATTTCAAAACCGGTCAACAAACCCGGAAAATTCCGGACTCTTGAAATCTCGAACTCTTGATCTCTCGAAGTTTTCTCTCGGTCCCGCGGACTTCGAGGTATCGAGAGTTACCTGTATGTACTGAGTAGCCAAATCTCATGAAATAATGTGAATTTAACAATGAAAAAATAATATCTCTTTAAAAATGAATTATAAGATTTTAAATAGTAACTTGGGCCGTGTGGACTTCACAGGGAATGGCTTGTAAGATATTTAAATATAGTACAGTACATTGCATCGTTAAAACGATCATTGTTTTTAATATAATGTAATCTGCTGTGTTTGCCACAATATTATGTGAAATTGATGAAGATATATTGCCGTACTTTATTGCGAAGTAATTTTTTGAAGTAATTTCATATTCCATTTGAAAGAATGAAAAAAGGAATAAATAGAATCAATTAAAGAAATTAATTAATTAATTAATTAAAATTAAATAAAAATTATTATAGGCCTCTGCCCTATCTTAAAGCTAGATCAAGATTTGTAAATTAAGTGATAAAAAAAAAAATTAAGGATCTAATGAATTAAAGAAAATTAAAAAAAAAAAAAACAAAGCAACTAGATTAATTGATTAATAAATAAATGTGTGAATCCATAAATGAATAAATTAATGAAATAAATAAATAATAGATGTTTGTATCAATAAATAAATGAAATAAATAAGTATACTGAGCAGGGTACCTAAGGTCCTATTTGAGCGTACGTTTTTTTCCTTCTGCGATTGCAATTGCGATTGATATTGATACTACATTAGACTTTTAACAATAGGAATACAGATAATAAATTTCTTGGAGATTGGAGACCAGTTAATACTGTAAACGTGGTTATATTGACTAGTGAAAAATTGACGATTTTTTTGTCACAAAAATTGACGAGTGTTAATTTTGACGAAATATTTAGTCAAGAGTTATGTATATTTGAATTCACGGGGATACAAAGGCAGCATTAGAATCACTAAAATTTAATTTTGTACAGGCCATCTACAGTGTGTAAGATTGTACTAACTATCTAAGTAAGTACGATTGGATTAAATAACTAGATACGATCTCGTTGCGAGCAACGAGAGGTCTTCCGTCCGTTTTAGGAAAAGAAACCCACGTAAAATCGAGCTGAAAAGAGATTCAAAATTTTGGTCACAAGGAGGATTGAACCCATGTTGCCAACGTGAATGCGCTTTTTTTTTTACTTTTATCCCCAACGCGCTATCCATTATCCTTTTGGGAGTACTGCTCTAAATATACTTGTGTATACCTGTACTTTTGCAACAGTTCATTCTTAGCGCCTTTATTTTATTTCGACGTTAAGAAAGTATATGTAACACATTATACACATTACATATCGTATCTAGCCCAGTTACACTAAAGCAGTGAAACGGAAATTAAGTTTTAAGATTGACACTCAATTGCAACGTACTACTGTAACGTGTCGGACCTGAGCGGTCAGTAGGTCCGTGCTCGGATTACCGAGTTTTACTGGGGATATGATTGAATGCAATATATACAGATAATAATATGACACCTGCCTGGTGTCTGTAAATCAAATGACCTAAGTGCTTTGTATAATTATATATCTCCAGTTAATACCGGCACCTGCGTGGTGTCATATGATAATTGCCTCACTATACAACTGACTATATAAGTCAACATCTACCTGCCTTGTGCCTCTTGATTTAGCCTTTAACACCTGCCTGGTGTCTTACTGCTTACCAAGTTGCCTATATAACTCTAGCCAAGTGGCTACATTATACTTACACAGTATGATTTAACTTTGTAAGAGCTTCTCTGTCCTAATGACAAGTCTATAGCTAACGTCACACAGCTACATTTTAACTAATCACTGACTACGGCAACTTTGCACAATCCGATTTGATCGATAAACCAATTGGTTTCTGTACCAAAGGGAAGTCACGAGCCAGTTGGCTGTACTGCTCCCTTGTACCTCAACTTAATCAATGATCATTAGTTATCAGATATCATATTGCTAAAATACAACAGACTGCCTTTCTTTTGGCAACACTATTATTATTTTCTAACAGAACATCATTTATCAATAATACTTGTATAATTCTTTTGTCAATTGACCAATGAAGTACAATATTTACATTGATTATCTATTATAATATAAACAAGTAACGGGGGGTAACTCCTCCAACCATTTCACTACTACGTGAGAGTCGAAGTAGTTTTTTTTACATTTCATGAATCCTTATGTCAGAATCGTTTAATCAAACGCTCAGCTGCCTCCATAAACCCCTACTCGCGAAATGGCGAAGTCTACGGAGAGAGCCGCCATTTTGGACCCGCTTCAGATTTTTGAATGTTAATATCTAGACTTTGGATTTGTCAATATTCAAACAGATTATATAGTGAGCATCATTGGAAAGGTCTCTATTACCCAAGCTTAAAATACTTCAAAAATATTGAAAAACAAAAATGTTAGAAAAATCGACTTTTTAAATTCGCATCTAGTAACAACAGGAAGTGCTGACGACGAACGAAAAGTTGCGTCCTGGATAGTAATTACGACGATCTATCATCCCTGAAAGTTTCATTTTGATATCTTTTACCGTTCTTGAGAAAATCCGTGGACAAAATGTCATTTTAAAATCAGGAAATGTCCCGTAACTTGGCACCGGAAGCGAATCTTCGAAAAATCTCTCGGATAAAATAACTTCAGATAAAAACACATTGTTTCCGTAAATTTCATGTCATTCCATCCAGTAGTCTTTGAGAAATCGCGTGCACAAAATTAGATGGGCGGAAAAATAATAATAATAATAATAATAATAATAATAATAATTAGAAACAGTAGAATCACTATAAGGTCTTCCGTGAAGACGGAAGACCTTAATTACCCTCTTGTAATTTGTTAATTAATATAATATAGAGTTAATATAAGTGGTCATTTGCCTGAGGTGACAAACAAGGTCAAACACGGCGTGATAATCACGGCGTTTGCATCACAAAAAGGTCTCAGAGGATATGTTCATTGTTATCTTTTTTCACTTTCATTTCTAATGAAAATAAGTAATATTAGTTACATAGTCTTTTAGTGACAGGGTATGGGATGATACCTGGTTAGTAAATTTCATACCTGGCGAGGCGGAGCCGAGACAGGTATGAAATTTACTAACCAGGTATCATCCCATACCCTGTCACTAAATGACTATGTAACGAATTTACCCCACCGATGTAACATTTACGTTTTATCTGTAGTTTATAAATGGTTTTCTCTGCTAAATGCTTCAACGCGCTTATACTTTGCCTATTATTACGTCACGTTTGTGTTTGTGACGTAATACATCGACCGGGTATAGATTTACTGACCGGGTATGGATTTGCAACTGACCGGGTATAAGTAATCCACTGCTTTCATGTGACAGACTTTAACCAATCGTAAGCCAGGATTTCACGGAAAAATCAACAGAGGTGGGGTAAAATAAATTATCTGACAGCTAAACTCATTTCATTTAATATATCATACATTCAATGGTTAAGATGTATGTAAATGTATTGTAGATTTAGGTGAATGTCAATTCGGTCTTTTCAGAGGTGTTTATTACACCTGTAGATGTTTGGATGAGTTGTGTTATAGTCCCAAATTTTAACTTCTTTCATTCCCTTTTTTATATTAATCTAGCCGGATGAGTTTCAACATCACCTGATGTTAACAATTCTCAAATAACGAAATCATTGTTTCCTCTCTTAAAACTACTAACCGAGAAATGAAACTTTAAGAATCCTATTGTTCACAAACATTTTTAAATCAAAATGATCCACTCAAATTGCATTGGGGGACCTAACTTTTACTTTATGTCTTAGCTTTCGTCTTCCCTTTTTTAAAAACTAATTTCATTAAATATATTATAAATTATTTGGCAAATGACATTTCATTGTATATGAAAAGTGGATGTGTGTGTCTTTTAGATAATGCAAGATATTTCTAAATCGAATAGCATTAAAGGTTGCAGCTACAACGCTTAATGATACACAAGTGTGTATCATTAGTGGTCGGCTCTGTCGATATTTGTTTGCGTCATTAATTTTCAGTGTTGCTCTACATTTGTGACGCTAAATCATATAATTCTATCATTAAGTGGCGATTTAGCATTAGTGGTTGAGAATGTCAGCTATTATTGCAATTATCTAGGCAACGCTTAATGCTATTTGTATCATTAAGCGGCGTTTTATCATTAGAGGTTGATACAAGGCTTGCTGATATCACTGACAGCTGTTTTTTTTTAATTGAACTCTTAAATTTACTTACCTGTTGTTTGGTCATTTGCAAAATTATTTTGTTAAAACACATTCTGATTGCACAAACAAGTACTGTGAAGTTTACATCAAAAAGATGCTTGAGTTTCTGATTGACAATATCTATGTGGTTTTTGGAGACCATATATTCCACCAATCTATTGAAATTCCCATGGATACCAATTGCGCTCCGTTATAAACAGACCTATTTTTATATTCATATGAGCCGAATTTGTGCAAAATCTTATGCGTGAAAAGAAGAAAACACTTGCTGTGGTCTTCAAATCAACATTTAGATATATGGACTACGTATTGTCAATTAACAATGATCATTTCCATTCCTACGTCGATACGATATATCCTAGAGAGCTTGAGATAAAAGATACCACAGAGTCTGACACATCTTTTTCATACTTTGATAGTTTACTTGAACAAGATTCCCAGGGGCAACATCGCTCATCTGAGCAAATAGCTATTTAAAAGTAAAAATGAGTTCAGTATTGAAATATTTAAATATACTATAAAATGGGTTTGAGGGAGAGAGATTTGAACAAATTTAAATCTACACTTCCTAGGCCCCACACTACCCCGGGGGTCATGATTTGAACATTAACTTGAATCTAGACTATTCGAGGATGCATCCATATTACTTGATCAATCACAACTTTGCTGTTTTCAAGAAAAATATTTTAAAGATTATTTCTATGTAGTCATACTTTGATCAACCACAATGCCCCCATCCTTACCCCAGGGCTCATGATTTGAACAAACTTAAAATCTTTAATACCAGAGGAGGCTTCACTGGCCCATTGTTTTTTTGAGAAGAAGGCTTTTAAGGATTTTCAAATGTATTCTTATGTTAAACTTTGATACACTTTGCGGCCTCGCCCTAACGGAGGGTGGGGGGGGGGGGGTGGAGGTGGGGGTGTCATGGTTTTAACAAAATTGAATCTACACTACAAGAAGATGCTTCCAAATGAGTTTCATCTTTCCTGGCTATAAAATTTACATATCTTTAAAATGCAGAAAATGAATTGATTCTGCTTGTCAAAAGTTATACAATGATCAACAAACGAAATAAACACCCGACTCCACCCTTGTCCCTCCTCACTTGACAGGAACATATTCACTTTAAATTAATTGATTAACAAATGTGCATATGCTGAACACGCAGAAGAGCTTTTATTGGACCTACATGTACATGTATGGCCAATCTTAGATTGAAGTGAGTCAGTGAAAAAGTGATTAAAACTGTAATTTGTTAGATATATATTCAAAAAGACTGATTTACATAATTGGATGTCAATTAAAGTTGAATAAATGTTAATAAGTATGTCTAAAACAGTGTCCGAGTTAGAAAACAATGACACATTTAGATTTAGTAAATAATGTATGTAAAGACGTATAACGTTGGCTTCATTTTCATAGTTCTAACTATATTTTGTAGACTGATTTTTACCATGGTTATATATTTGAATAAATTTTTTAGTGTTTTATGTTTAAACAATCCAAAAAATATTGATATTTTGTTTAATTACAAATTGATTTATTACATTTTGTGTAGACTTCAACACAAAAATAATTAACGCGAAATGGAACAAGGAAAAAGTACACCATTGCTATTTGCGTTGATCTCGACGCAAAATGTAATAACACAAAATGTAATAATCCAAAAATCGTTTCATTACATTCAGTGTTATAACTTTTTTGCGTCGAGATCAAAGCAAATTGTAATAAAGCAAATTAATAATCCCAGTTTATTACATTTTGCTTTGTTGTTATAGTTCGCTTTGTAACATAGTAAGGTTTAAATTATCGTTTTTACTTTGTAATTGTGTTTTAACTTACGAACTTAATCAAAGTACTCAGATCCTGTAAACGTTGGTTACAAAAATGCTGTTGATTGTGGATAATTTTCTCATCACAGCTTATTAATTTCAAAAATTTGCTTTTGTTTCGAACACCTGACTTCAGCAAGGTGCAAATTTTGACAAGGGCAGTACAATTCTCTTAAAAAATGACTTTGATATTTTGCACATGTAAGCCGCCAAAAATGTTGCAAGCAACAAGCTGATGGAGATGAGAAACAAATATCACAAAAAAATAAGCAGCAGAGCCGAAACATTCCGATTATCAAATTTTTAGCACTTGTTCAACTTGTTCTATCCTGTTATTTTTTTTAAAGCGTGTAATTAAAAGATATGTTCATATAAGTATAGACAAGCTTTTTAGAAAAAAAAATGATATCCCTTCTCTCTGTCGATTTTTAGAATCACGCCCTATTACCAACAATTGGTACAGCCGATGCAACTGTGACAACAGATGGCAAAGTTGTTTATCGTTATGACAGAGACCAAATTGATATCATAATTTTGACTATTTATCTGTATAATGTGTGTAAACAGGAATCCCCCAAACGAAATTAAATGAATGTTATAAATAGTCAACATTATGATATCAATTAGGTCTCTGTCATAGCGATATACAACCTTGTCGTCTGTCGCCACAGTTAATTGCATCGACTGTCCCAGTTGCCGGTAAAAGAATGTGAGAATGCTACTATTGTTTTTATAGCAATGGATCAATTACGGACTAGAAGTAGTATTAACTATTAGTAGAATCGTAGTATTAATCAGGTCAAGTGTATACATGTATTTATTTTTTGCCCCCGTAAACGAAGTTTCGGGGGTATATAGTTTTTGTCGTGTCCGTCCGACTGTCTCGTTGACTGTCTCTCTGTGTGTCTGTTTGTCCGCAAAAACTTTAACCTTGCCCATAACTTTTGAGTGGAGCTATGACATTCATATTTCACATGTCTATAACTTGTGACAAGACCTTTCTTTGGTAAGCACCAAATTTGACCTTTTGACCTTGCAGTTTGACCCACTTTTATACAAAAATTTCAAACTTTTACTTTGATAATTTATCTTGAACAGTAGATTTCAGGCATTAATACTTCTTATATGTATTTCTTGTGGAGAAACATTTCATTGGGAACCAGCAACTTTAACCTTTTGACCTTGACCTCGGAGATTTCCGTACTTATATAAAAAACTTTAACCTTTGCCAAAACTTTTGAACTCTAACTAAGAGTTTGACCTACTTTTTAAATTTTTTTAACCTTGGTCATAACTTTTGAAATATTAGGGCCTAGGGCTTTCATACTTCACATATGCCATTTTTGTGTCAAGACCTTTCATTGGATACAAATTACCTTACTCTTTTGAGCTTGACCTTGGAGACTTTCATACTATGAAAAAACATACTTTTATTTTTCAGAATTGTATTTCCAGTGAGTTTGCATTTAAGAAAAGTTAAGTTTTCGCTATGTTGCCATACCGGGGCATCAGTGTTTCACAAACACATTCTTTTCGTGCTGTCATGTCATTTTAATACCGGTATAATTACTTGATGTTGTAATACTATATGTTGTTTTCTATACACCTTGTCACTGATATGCAAAAACAAAGGTAACTCTACACAACTCAACACAAAGAAAATAGGTTATTTTGTCCTTTATACCTTCAAAGTAACTTTGAAGGTGCTTTGCTATAAAAATTTGTTTCTTGTAAATCTAATTTTATATTACACAGAAAAGAGAAAAGAGAACCATATTATGTAATCGCTCAAAATGTAATATAGATATTGACGCACATAAATTTTCAGAGTTCATCCAAACGCTTTCAGTCACACGCATTGATAATTATGCTAGAAAAAAACAGAAATTAGTTTATAATTTAAAAGCTTAAACCCAAAAGCGGTCCAAACCAACCCTTGAAGGGGAGGGAGTATGATTTGAACAAACTTGACTACCTTTATTGCTCTTTAGACTTTAAATTACATTGTGTCCCCCATGGTAATGACTTGAGCAAGCTTAAATCTTCACTACCTGAGAATACTTCCATAAAAAGAGGCCCATGGGCCACATCGCTCACCTGAGTAACTTTGTCCATTCTTTTATTTTAAGATTTCTCCCTTTGTAATACCTATCTTGAACTTGCGGACTCCAAAACGGTCATGAGTCGACCATTTTAGATTCTACAATACCCTACACCTGCCACATAATTTTCAGCTTTTCTGGCTCAGTGGTTCTTGAAAAAAAGAATCTAAAGTTTTTTTCCCTATATAATTCTCTGCTAAATTTGGATCCCTATTGTGACCCCACCCTACCCTCAGGATTCATGATTTGAAAAATTTCTAGGTTGAAGATTCTACATAAGCCCAGGAGGCTTCCACAAAAGTTTCAGCTTTTCTGGCCCCGTAGTTCGTGAGAAGAACATTTACCAGTTGTTTTTTTTTTGCATATATTTCTATGTAAAGTAATTGATTCCCTTTTTTGCCCCCGGGGTTCATGATTTGAAAAATTTAGAATAATCTCAGAAAAATCTACCCAAAGATGTTTCCACATACGTTTCAGCTTTTCTGGCCCAGTGGTTCTTGAGAAAAAGATTTTTAAAGGTTTTTCCTTTATATTTCAATGTAAAACTTGGATACCCTTTTGTGGCTCCGCCCAACCCCCGGGGTCATGATTTGAACATTTCAGAATTTGCAAACCTCTGGATGCTTTCACATAATTCTAAGCTTTTCTGGCCCACTGGTTAATGACCCAACCTTAATTTTGTCTTTTCTTGATTATCTCCTCTTTTGAGGGGATTATGCCCTTCATTTTAAGAATTTAAATTCCCTTCACCCATGAATGCTTTGTACTAATTTTGTTAAAACTGGACTAGTGCTTCTTGAGAAGTCGAAAATGTAATAGGTGTACAGACGAACGGATGGACAGAGGGACGACGGAAAAATTGTTATCAGAAAAGCTCACTTGAACCTTCGGCTCAGGTGAGCAAAAAATAATCTCGCTAGCGCGCTCCATTAAATATGCCTGCGTGACACGTCTGTGTGCTTCACACTCCAATAACTTGCACAAACATTTTTAAAAGCATTCCTTAAATAATTTTTTTTCACAAAAGATATAATACACGAACCAAGGATGTGCTTTTCACACATATTTAGAATATACTTATAAAACAAAAATGCTGTATTGCTATTAAAAATCTTCTAAATCCATGAAAAGGAAATTAAAGTGATAAAACAGCCTTAATCCTTGTGAATGGTTTAAAAATCTCATAAAAAATGTAGAGCAAAGACACTTCTTGTCCATCGGTTTAAATTTCTACCACGATAGGCTGTAAGCAGCTATACACAGTTCAGGGATGGGGTCAATTACATAGGAAAGTAATTAATTAAATTACAATTACTTTCCCAAAACCTTCAATTAAATTACCATTACCATTACATGGATTTTGAAATGTAATTAATTAAATTACAATTACTTTGCAAATGTAATTAATTAAATTACAAATTACATTCATACACGTATAAAAGTTAATAGTCATGTATATTCCTTTACATTTATAACAGATTATTTTACAACATTTTTTACAATAATATTATTAAATGCTTCATACATTTTTCAAATACTGTGTCCCATAACCTAATATATCTTCGATTAATTTGAAGATTTCCCTGCTATGCTGAAGATTCTTTCCACGTGGGTATTTGTGAGAAAAATGTATACAAGTAGATTCTTACTCGTAGAAGTTTACAGATGGTTTTACCTTAATTCATGTGTTTAAATTTTGGAATCATTTTTAAGCTTTCCCATAAACAAGTGATAGATTTATGCTAAATGAAATGTTAAGCTTTCCCATAAACAAGTGATAGATTTATGCTAAATGTACTTTTGATGCTTTAATTTGCCTTTATATTTCCTTAGTTCAGCATCATAGGTTAACCTCAAAAAGTGGGTATTTTACTTATTCTCTGCCATGCTACAATTAAAAGTCAAAGAGTATGACTATAAAAACACCGACAAAGTCAAAGGTTTGAAAAATGTTTATTTAGGAATAAGTATATGACCTCACGACACTAATTAGCACCTGTTAATAACTTCTAACACAAGCTGAAGATATTGCCAACAAAAGGATTAGAAACCATTGGACTTCTTATTTTTATATGGATTAATTAATTAAAAATCAAAATATGAATTTTTAATATTTGTAAACTTTATAAGGATTAAATTGAATTCATGTTTTTTAATGAAAATGGGCATTGTATTTAAACAACAACTGACATAAAAAGGGAAGTTCTTTTCAAGAAATTTTACTTTTAAAAATTTTGGTCCAAAATACAAGTTATTAACCTTTCATAAATAATGTTTATGAAATTAAGGGAGAGGAAACTATATTTTCTTTATTTAAAACCGGTGTAATTGAATGTAATTGAAAAGTAATTGTGAATTACATGCTTTTTTGGAAAGTAATTAATTAAATTACCATTACTTGTAATTGAAAATTTGGTCAATTACACATTACTTTCAATTACATCGAAATTTGTAATTAATTACAGTCAATTACCATTACACATTACCATTACCCCATCCCTGACACTGTTCAGCAAGAAAATTGCATAACAAGATTATTTTGACATTGAAACTGACCGATACCTTGAAGGTTTTGGTGGGTAGATCTTAAGTAATGCAAACAGACCGGGGTTAATTGTTAGTGTGAAAATTGATGATCCGTTTGTTATGTGTTTAATTATTTTATGAAAAAAAGATGATAGAAATATGCCTTTTACACTTAACGTTTTTCCCTGCATACACGCAACAAAGCACAACATATAAAACTAGAGGTACTGTGAGCAATGAGCTCACTAAATGATACCCCCGCCTCCCATATGAATATAATGGCAGTGTCCATGTTTTGCTCAGCGAAGGTCACAAGGTCATTGCTCTTGGTGTCATTTGTAAGAACTTGATTAGTGGAGTATGTATATCAGATAGCAAGTCTCTATTTCTCATGGTTCAAAAGTGAGGAAGAAAACAAATAAATCTAAAAGGATAAAACTTTTTCCTATGTGAGTTTTAAAAACTACACATGCAATGGAATTTAGTTTCAATTCTTTGTTTTGATTTGGAATATATTAAGTGCAAGATTCTGTTAACAAAGGACAGCATATTTTTTTATTGGAAAAAAACATATGTTTGCATCAAAATTTGCTTGTATGAGCATGCCTATTTCGCATAATGTTAATTATTTTCTTCTTTTTAAAGAAATATGTCTTCCCACTGAATCATAAGTAACTTTAATAAAGTTTTGTGGATTTGTGTGATTTTTTTAGATAACCCGCTTGATCATGTGATTGATCAAAGCATTACTTATAGTTGGCAGCCCCCCTCCCCCTCCCCCACCGGCAAATACTTGGTGGATTTTTTTATTATCTATTTTGCGCTAAATGCATTTATGTCTAAAATATAAAGGCTTGGGATATGAAACTGGAAACATAATTTATTTCAGTTTCTACTGAATTGAATAAATTTGACAAAATGTATACACTGTTACTTGATATGGACATTTTAACGTTGCTTCTAGTTTATTGGTGTGATAGTATCTTCTGTAGCCTTAACCTGGTGAGATAGATATAAAAGATTGTAAAGATATTTTAAAAAATATCTGCCATAATATTAAAATAAACTTTTTTGCAATCCTTCAATGTTTTTAAATGTAAAGATTATTCTTCGAGGGTGAAATTCACTCCAAGTAAAAGAATTACCTTCTCACACGATAGCTTGTTTACAACATAAACCTAGGACTCTTGCGTAATAACTTGAAATATAAATAAAAAGACAACATTTTCAAATATTTCAGTTTTCATGCATGCATTACTCTGGTAATGTACATTTTGTGAATTCATTAAAAGAGTTATCTAGCCTTACTTAGTAGGTCAAGCAATGTAGAATTTAATTGTTTGACGTAGATTCAACTTAAGGAAACATTTTTAAATTACTCAAACAACCACTAACCACCTTTTTTCTAAAATTTAACGAGCTTTAAATTATTTTTTCATATCGTGATCAATTTCAATTATATAGTGTGATTTATCTCTAATTACTTTACCATATTTGTTACTCCTTATGATATCAATATCTTAGAAACCCTTGCCTTTTTACTTTCCATCTAAAAGCCTCACTGAGTATGCATATCT
>NW_026938671.1:0-84095 GCF_032062105.1 Saccostrea cuccullata | reverse complement strand
TAATTGCCATTCCTACGTCGACACGATATATCCTGGTGAGCTTGAGATGAAAGATACCACAGAGTCCGACACTTCTGCTTCATACTTGGATATTTTACTTGAAAAAGACAATAATGGTAATCTAACGACCAAGCTATATGATAAACGTGATGACTTTAACTTTTCTATCGTCAACTTTCCTTACTTAGGCAGCAATATACCTTCATCACCTGCATACGGAGTATTTATATCTCAGTTGATTCGATATGCAAGAGCATGCTCTACGTATGAACAATTTCTTAAACGAGGTAAATTATTGACAAGCAAGTTGATGAAACAAGAATATCAACAGCCTCGTTTAAAGTCATCATTTCGTAAATTTTATGGTCGATACAATGACCTTGTCAGCAAATACAATTTATCATTGAATGAAATGCTGACTGACGTTTTTCATACCAATTGTTAGTCCATTATTTATACACTGAATTGACCACGGATTTTTTCCGTTATTTCCTGATTATGACAACGAGCACACGGCGGGTGTGACCGGTCGGCAAGGGATGCTCACTCCTCCATGGTACCTGATCCCACCTCTGATGTTTCGGAGGTCCGTGTTTGCTCTGCTCTTATTTTGTATAGTTGTTTAATGGACGTTGAGATTGAATACTGTTCGTTATTTCCATACCCTTAGCATAAAGGTTACAGTCAAGGTCACAAGATCATTGACCTTGGTGTCGTTTGAAAACACTTAATTAGTGACGTATGCATACTAAATATAAAGTCTCTATCTCCTATGGTTCAAAAGTTTTACCGAAAGTTATCTAAAATCTATTTTAGCATATAGGTCACAGTCAACGTCAAAAGGTCATTGTCCTTGGTGTCAGTTGAAAGTTATGGCAAAGGTTAAAGTTGATAACAAATAGAATAAAAGTAGGTCAAACATCAAGGTCAAGAGGTCAAATGTGGTGGTACCCAAAGAAAGGTCATGTCACAAGTAACACACCTATGAACTATGGAAGCCATAGCCCCAGCCACTCAATAGTTATGGGCTATGTTAAAGTTTTGAAAAAAGAGACAGACAGTACAAAAACAATATACCCCGATATTTCGATCCGGGGGCATAAAAATGTGATGATCTATACATTTTTGCAATAATTGGAAAATTTTAAAGTATATCAAATAAATGCAATTTTTGTACTTTGAACCATTAAAATTGTTAGGGTGGAAACACCTTAAGAAACGATACCGATTCTAATTCGATTGCGCATGACTTTTTGCAGCTTTTTAATTTCATTTGATGTCATTTGTGTGACATTACACCTTTGCCAAATATTTTGACTTTAATTAACACTATCTGTAGCCCCTACTGGTCTGAAAATGTGATTTACGTCAATTTTTAAGAAAAAAACCTCTAACGACGTCACCATTTTCTAATTTTGTAAGCAATATAGTATATGCATGACGCTGAAGAATGACACATGATTTGCTTGTATGTTCAAGAGGTTTTTGGATTTTATACTAAACACTGAAAACAGAACATCCAAAGAACATACAAACATACTAGCAATCAAAACATTGCTATTTTTCCGGGAAAAACATATTCGTCGATATTTTACGGTGCACAATTGATAAATGATTCTAATGTTTAGGGATAAGGTAGATGTCTCGCCCTGCAGGCCACAATACATAAGCCTATAAATGTACTTACTCATTTTACTATCAATACCATGAAGATGAATATGAGGATAGCGAAGAATATTCCATCTTAAAGTCCATAAACAATCAAAAATAGGAGCATAGCAAACACAGACTTCCAAAACATCAGATTCGGTGCCATGGTGGAGTGAGCATCACCTGCTGACGGGTCACACCAACCGTGTGCTCTTTGTCATGATCGGGAAATAATGAAAAAATCCGTCGTAAATTCAGTGTATAAATAATGGACTAACACATTTGACTCAATGATAAATTGTATTTGCTGACAAGGTCATTGTATCAACCATAGAACTAACATAATGATATTGACTCTTTATTTAGACGTACTGTTGATGTTCTAGTTTCATTAACTTGCTTGTCAATAATTCACCTCGTTTAAGAGAATATTCATACGTAGAGCATTAATATGCAGCTCTTGCGTATCGATTAAACTGAGATATATAGACTCTGTTTAAAATCATGCCGAAATAATCTTCTTTAATATTCGATTTATATATATTTTTTGAAATAATGCTTAATGACAATATATTTCTTGAATTAGAGAAACCTGTAGGAACCGTTCATTTGATAGATCTTGACCTTAATTAAGTTGGCAAATCCAAGACTAAATTGTGTGATAAAATTGCCATGTATGCAACAAACTGTAATAATGTAAATGGTATGTAACTATTTTGAAGGAATGCAAAAATCTTTTTAAAAAATCGTCAGTTGCCAACTACCGGTAAATAGTGTAATATCTTGATGAAATGTGTCTAAGTCAAAGATGTACGTGTTGTAGATTGTGTGTACATTTTGTGATATCTATCATGAAATGATGTGCATTCCTTTTCATAATTATTTGTTACTTATTCAATTCTTGGACTTTTATTACAATTTCTCTATTAAATATGATCTTTTAAATTAAAAGTAGAATTTTTTATAAACATTTTTAAGCTGAAAGTAGCCCCAAACAGTCACTTAATAATAAAATCGGTGTAAGTGCAAAAAGGTCAAGAATATTAGTATCGGTACATAAACTATCTCTCATTCGTTAGAGGGGAAAGGTATATATTTTAATCACTTTTTGTAATCATTTGGGTATGTTCTTTATTATAATAAAGATTGAAAACATTGTGACAAAGACTTCTGATATATATTTACAAATGTAGGGTGGAAAATTGACTGAAAATAAATAGAGTTCATTTGCCTATAGTTTTGAAAATGTGGACTTATCTTTTATGTCAATTGAATAAAAAAGAATTTATTCTCGGGAAATATTGTTTAATACTGTTCAATTGATAAACAATAAAAACAACGATGTTTAAAGAAGCAATTCTGGGATTTTGTTGTCTTCTTTGCTTGACAAGTACCCCTAAAATGACTGAAATTGTGAAGTCGCAATATGTATTTTTCATTCCATGTTTAACTGGCTGCACTACATTTAATAACAAGGAAACATGTCATGTGCTTTTAACTGATTGATAAGCAAGTGCTAATTTATCATTATGAAAAGATTGAAAATCTTGTAACAAAGACTTCTCCGACATAGGTTCTACCTTAAACGTTGAATCAACGTTGAAATGCCTGCTGGGTAACACACTAGTGATGGCATGATACCATTATTGAATTAGTACACGTGTAAAAAGAACACTTGCGAGCTAGTGATGGCTCGGTACCGTTCCAGGCCGGATGTATCCCAGATCTGTGCCTTGATTGTCTTCCCCTCCACCTGAATACTTCTGTATGAACAAAGTATAAACCGTAGCGAAAATGTCATGATTATATTTTATTGATTGCATGAAAGCATTAATTTGATAATTCAGAGCCTTATCATTCTTCTTAAAATTTCATAATATTTTTTAAGAACTTGTTATTCCAGTTAAATATTCATCAGTCTTAGACTTGGTTACGCACACTTGCACACTCTCCACAAACCTGGTATCAAATTCTACCCCGATTGTACTTTTACTTTCCAATTTGAATTCATTCCTGGTAAATCTGGATAGGAGGTTACTTTTACCAACACCACTGTCACCAACCAGAACAACTGTAACAGAAGTTAAAGAAATTATCAACCAATCAGCACATAAATAAAGGTTATTCAATATTTTCGTGGTTGAATATAGAATTTATCTCACGAGTGGGACAGGAATTTTTGATATATTCACGATCGAGTGCGAAGAACGCTTGGTAAAAAAAAATCCTGTCTTACAAACATTGAATATTCTGTTTATTATATTTTTTCTTATTTTCTCTATGCCTATTTGCCTTTTTGTATACAGTCAAAGGGTACATGACATAGTGGTTGAGCGGTTGAGATAGCTCATAGCTAAGTGATACGAGATTAAAAACATTGTAAACATGGATTGTAGCAACATGTTAGGGGGATCTTTGGCAGTCTTATTCTCTGTCAGAATGGTTTATTTACTCTGTCTATATATCATAATAGTACATGTAATAATTTTTTAGACTCTATACGCTATGGAAAGGTAATCGAGAGTTTAACAACGATTCTGATATTTGTCACACTGTGAGGATTTCCTTTTGAATAATTTATGAATAAATTACAGTATTTCACTATTGAAAATGTAATAAACTGATATATATTACAATAAATGTGAATTAAGAAATTCCATGTGTGTCCTAAACCATTCAGTAAATAAATCATGTATTTACAGGCCGTCAGGCGTGTTTAGGAAATTTATGCAATTACTGGAAACTTTAGTCAATTTCCACTTTTTTAATGATGAGCTATGCTGGATGACTCTGAATTATAATGATCAGAAACATTCACTATGTATACAATAGCTAGTTGTTTTTTTTTAAATCTGTTCTTTATAGGATTTGTTTTTCCAAGATACATTACTAATTTCGGGAATGAAGAACGCAAGTAAACAACGATCCGTATGGAATAGCTATGGTCTATCTTCTAAATATGTGATGAAGAATCTATATTGAAGATCATATTTTTACTATACATAATAAAAAATCATAACTCAATTATAAATATTATTATTTAATTTTTAATAATTTTTTTAAAAAAAAATTATCAATATTAATTTCACCTGAGTCGAAGTGATTTTTTTCTGATAAAAAGGATGACTGCACTTAATGCCGGTTTTGGGGTCTTTTTGTTGTTACATTTATTTTTGTGCTTATTTTCGCCTTAAATCATTTGTTATAGAGTTTGGTCTATTTCCAAATGAAATGCAATGTCGTAATGGTTATAAACAGCTCTGCAATAAAAAAATTCGTTGTTTTCTTACCCCACCTCTCTGCAAATATCGGGAAATTAGACTTATCTGCCCTTGATTGAAGATAAGATTTATAAATATGCATAAGAGGTGGAGCTAATATTGTGATGAGTGGTCTAAAATTAGAATAGTTGTACTGTATTTATATGTGGTACACTCTCTCTCAATCTCTCTCTCTCTCTCTCTCTCTCTTGTCCGCACCATTTGTCAAGAGTACTGTACAACTATTTATTCAAAAAGTGGTGTAAATCAGATGTGGAAAATTCTAAAGAGCTTTTGGACAATTTGAAATCACAGGACTTTACAAAAATCAACAGCATAAAAACTTACAACTTTTCAACTTCATACACAACAATTCCCCATGACAAATTAAAATCCAGGCTTTTTGATATCATTGACAGCTGCTTCTTCAACAAAAATGGAACTCATAAGTTTACTTACCTCGTCATTGGTCATTTGAAAAATTATTTTGTTAAAACAGATTCTGATTGCACACATAAGTACTCTGAAGTTGACATCAAGAAGATGCTTGAGTTTCTGATTGACAATATCTATGTGGTTTTGGAGACCAAGTATTCCAACAATCTATTGGAATTCCCATGGGTACTATTTGCGCTCTGTTATAAGCAGACTTATTTTTATATTCATATGAAGCAGAATTTTTGCAGAATCTTTTACGTGAAAAGAAGAAAACACTTGCTGTGGCCTTCAACTCGACATTTAGATATATCGACGACGTATTGTCAATTAATAATGATAATTTCCATTCCTACGTCGACACGATATATCCTGCTGAGGTTGAGATAAAAGATACCACAGAGTCCGACACTCCTGCTTCATACTTGGATATTTTACTTGAAAAAGACACCAATGGTAATCTAACAATCAAGCTATATGATAAACGTGATGACTTTAACTTTTCTATCGTCAACTTCCCTTACTTATGCAGCAATATACCTTCATCACATGCATACGGAGTATTTATATCTCAGTTGATTCGATACGCAAGAGCAATTTCTTAAACGAAGTTGATGATGAACAAGAATATCAACAGTCTCGTTTAAAGTCATCATTTCGTAAATTCTATGGTCGATACAATGACCTTGTCAGCAAATACAATTTATCATTGAATGAAATGCTGACTGACGTTTTTCATACCAATTGTTAGTCCATTATTTATACACTGAATTGACCACGGATTTTTTCCGTTATTTCCTGATTATGACAACGAGCACACGGCGGGTGTGACCGGTCGGCAGGGGATGCTCACTCCTCCATGGCACCTGATCCCACCTCTGATGTTTCGGAGGTCCGTGTTTGCTCTGCTCTTATTTTGTATATTTGTTTAATGGACGTTGAGATTGAATACTGTTCGTTATTTCCATATCCTTCTCTGAAGAAAGAATGCTTCATTATTCAATCGACGACTTTACGTATCATTTTCGGTTAAGTAAAGGTATGTTTTAAAAAGTTTAAGCGCGCATTTTACCATGTTTGTTGGCAGTCGATCATGCCGGTGGGACTGAAGAGACCCATCCTGTAAATTGCTTTTAATCTGTTTGAGCTGCAAAGAAAATTGATGAAGAATCCATGCATGAGGGAAGTAAGTCTTCACTTTGATGTTGGTATGGCCACTCTTTTTAAGACAATAAGAAAAATCAGAAGCACAATAAATAAATGTCTGGATAGCGTAAGTACATATCTAAATACATGTAGCCTACATGAATTTGTAAAATTCGATTATCCTTTTTAGACATTTAAAAAACGTGAAAAATCAGTGGCAAGTAAATTAAACTTCGGGTTATATTTAATGACCAATGCTGATTTATATTCTACGGGAAGATATTTAAATCAAAATTATGTGATTACTAGTGTTAAATTTGAGTACTGTAAATGTACTTGATTTAGCGGAAGATATTTTCCGCGAGAGGCGCTGAATAGAATACACAGCCAAATATAATACGTTTACAGTACTTTAACAGATAATTCAGTGGTCAACTTTTATGGAATAGCAGGCAATAGCAAGTAGGATTCAATTAAAAATACAATACCAGACACGGTAGGATTCTTAGATGGAACTCATATTCGATTATCATCAGACCCTGGTGGCGATCCTGACTTCATCAACAGAAAATAATTTCCATCAGAAATTAAAGAAAAAATGCATACAATAAATTATTTCTTTATGACGTATCTCAAAATGAAAATTCCCATAAAACTATCTTTATGGAGTAAGACCAACACTCGCTCTAATAACTGCAGACCATCCTTTACTGTTGGATACCATTTTACCCTGAATGGGAGATTGACCCGCCTGTTTTCCACACCTACTGCCTAGATCTTTCCAAACCGTTTAAATTGTGTGAAGGGGGAGGGGCTTTGACATTCCTTATAAATATCCCAAATGTATTCAATTGGATTCAGATTCGGGGATTAGGCAGTGCCTATTGGTCAGTATCCATGGGTGTTTAGTACGTAGGTACACCACTTTGAGGATGATTGCTGACTGTTTGATATTAAATTAGACTGCAAAGAGTATCGATTTCTTTATATTTTCATATGAATGAAATTGTTTGTTTTCATGTTTCTAAAATTGTTTCTGGACAAATTAACATTCTTTTAATGTGGTGTGTCGCAAAACCGTGGCCACAGACAGAATATTTCATCTAGTAGGAAATCAGAGAAGAATCCTTCCTTGCGCAAATGCAAAAGATTTTTTTCCAAATGCAATATTCTTTCATACCATTCTTTATGTTTAAAAAGAAAATCCTATTATTATGAACTGTTTTGTATGAGCTTTAAAATGAAACCTGAATTCAGCATATAAGGTACCGCCTTCCCATTCAGTGCTCTCCTCAGCCTTGCCTATCAAAAAATTATGTCAACATCCGTTTATTGCACCATATTGCATTACCGAGAGAAGAAAAGGGAAAAATCGTCCCAAGTCTAGCACCAATCTAGCCCATCATTAACCTGAACCGATAACATCTGGATTCTACAAGTAGATAGAGGAATATTAACCGCGTTTAATTGTTATTTCTTCAATATTGAGGTGACGCTTCTGTTCATTCCGGAAGTCATAAAATGGAGACAAAGGACGACAAATATGATTACTTATATATGCAGTTTAATTTGTTTTCGGGTATATGGGTATGTAGCTGCAGGGGTTGCACTGTCAAATTGTTGACTTCATAATTTGCTTCTCCACAGTCATTATACGAAGTATATGTATTTGACTGCTTTCAAAAGTAATATTCTTTGTGTTCAATTTCATTACAATTACGTATTTGTGACCGGTCGGCAGGGGATGCTCACTCCTCCATGGCACCTGATCCCACCTCTGATGTTTCCAAACTTCCAATATATATATATATATATATATATATATATATATATATATATATATATATATATATATATATATATGTGTGTGTGTGTGTGTGTGTGTGTGTGTGTGTGTGTGTGTGTTAAATTTTAAACATTTCTCTGTGCTAAGAAAAATTAAAAGACTTTGGGATAAATATCTTTTTTTGCAGAAGAAAACGATTATATATTACAATATTTCCCATGAATTAAACAGCTGAGTGTGACTCTGTACATGCTGTACACACGAAAGAAAAATACGTGATGTTTTTTAATTTAAAATATATTACTTATATTTGTTTATGGGTAAAAATAATAAAACAAGCATTTCAACAAGCTGATATTTTTGGTTGCGAAAAAAATATCTCAAGAAGCTGGTTAGTGCCCAAGATTATACTCATTGACAAAATTGTAAGAAAAAGCAAAACAAATATACATTGAGTAAGAATTTGCGTAAATGATATTGAAATGCACTTTAAGGAGGAATGCCACACCAACTTTTTATAAATAATTTTTTATAAAAAAAATTAAGTCTGAAGATAAGATCTTAAAATTGCCAGAGTATATATTTAAATCAATAAAGCAAATATATAAATTAACACCAACACCGAAAATAATGCAATTAAATGAGTTGTCTGTCCTCGATAGGATCTGTTTGTGTTTGACATTGTTTTTGAAGTGATGAAGGAATTTTTCCACTGTACTGAGTTCGAACAGATTTATGTGTGATAGTTGTTCCTCCACTGACCATCTGCCTGACACATTGCAATCTTCTAGGTGGGCTCCCCATCCGTTAGATGAGGCATCTGTCCACAATGTTAGATCTGCCCTGAAACTTAGGATAGATGTCCCCGCAAGGACGTTTTCTTGCTTTGTCCACCAAAGTAGATGTGGAATGAGGAATTCGCTGACCTGAATCATGTGTTCCGGGTTGTCCAAATGTGGACGCCACTGGGATAATAGGCAGAATTGAATTGGGCGCATTTGTAGTCTGGCATAAGGTACCAAGTCCATGCAGGCTGCCATTAGCCCAAGGACTCTGAGAAAAGTATGTGCTGGGATGAAAGAAGCTGTAACCATGGTTGAAATAATTCCACAAAGACTGTGGAAACGGTCCAAACTTGGGTAAACCATACCACGTTGGAGGTGAAATAGAGCTCCCAGATAAGTAATCTGTCCTCATCATGGACTTGAACACTCTCTTGAGTATTGATCATTTGAAGGTCGAAATCTATCGAAACTCGTAGGCTTACACTGTGAACTTGTAGGAGACGATTTTTCAGTCTGTTTACTTGCGCCATGTACTAATTCTTCAACTCTGACGTCTATCAAATTTCAAAATTTTCCAGCATGGAAGAAGTAAATTACTCATTTAAGATGGGAAAAACCCCTGTGCCTAATTGCCGCCGTTTTGTCTCTCGTCCGAGAGAGGAAGCGATTCTGATACAGCTACGTTTCCCACAGAGGAAGCTTGTGAATCAGAACAAGTATTATTCCCCACAGAGGAAATTTCTGCCCCTGGATTTGACACCATGGCCGATTTCTTTCCAGTTTAAGATTTATTGCGTTCAATCATTTTATTCATTAACGCCCGTTTTTCCTCCGTCCAAGTTATGCAAACTTCAAAGGGAAACGCTACAATGCAGACGCGATGTCGATAGCATTCTGCGTGATCGTCTAAAACTATCATTTCTCTGTTACATATTTACATATTTTATACGAATCAGACATCGTTAGTCAAGAAAAAAAAAAGAATAACAAGAAAACAAGCGGTTTTCTTCCAAGATGCCCGAACAAAACTGAAGCGGAAGTGCTAACGCATTATGAGTACACAAATTGTGTATGATACCACAGGGTTGGTCTCAAAAGTTCATGCAAAATCGTAGGCAGCCCAGGGAAAATGCAAAAAGTTGATGCAAGTAAGTGCAGCTGTCTAGATATTGATTTAAACAACTTTTTTAAATTTCAACAAGGTTGTGGATTTTTCGAATTTCCTCCATACAAACATGTCATTGATTAATAGGGCTCACTGCTTCGCTATGTAATTGCACATAAGATGTTTTGCGAAGATTTGGCAGTTGTTTTTCTTTCCTTGATATGAGATGTACATTCAGGGTATTGGGGAGCGGATTTTCTGAGCTTGAATGGGACAATTTCATGTTTCTTGGATTCATCAGATACCAAGTGTTCTCCCAAGCAGGTTTTACACAGGTTGACAAGACATGTATCACAGTGGATCTGTACCACAGCGGTCTCACACAGGTCACATCGCATCACGTCCTGGGCACTGGTACGGGGGTCCATGGTTAAAGCAAGACATTCTAAAGAAAAAAAACGTCCTTAAATTAAGGAACCTGAATTAAATTTGAATTAGATTAAATAAATGAATAAAATATAGGTGTCTTATCATGGAGTATAAAAGCAATGAAATTGTACATATGTTTTATATCTAAGAACCTTCAAATTAAATAATCATCTTATGCTGCTCCTTACAGAAGAATTCTCTTGTCATTGCTATCTTTGCTGTAAAATTGCGTATGTTAAGTATAAAGAATACTTAGTACATAAAAGTAGATTGCAAAAATCAACAGATAAAGGCATTGGTCTCTTGTTATATTCAGCAGTACTCTTCATTATCTCAATGAATTAGATGGCATAACTGAATTTAGATAATGACATGTAAATGTTGAAAGATCAAGAAATTAATGAAGAAATTATTAGATGTATTGAAATTACTGTTGTTTAAATATGTTTCGTTTTTCTAAAGATTGAATTGTAAATATAGGCAAACTTTTCAAAAGAATGAGAATATAATTATAAGCTGACTTTAATGGTTTGTGTTTAAGCTATGTACCTGTAAAGTATTATTACTCCCTATTCTGTGTATTGCGGATTTTTATTGTCAACTAATTTTAGAAATATTTAGAAATTTCAAATTGATCATAGAAAATGTACAATTATCAATTCAAAAATAATGATCGCAACATGAGCAAACCTCCAATTGTGTTATTTGATGCCTAGGTCACATTTAAGCCGATGGTAGGGCGACTAAATTGTTCTGGTCTTCTCGGTTGAAAGAACATGATCGGCCGATACAGTATCGGGCGACACTGAGCAGTCACATTAATTCCTAGGGACACCGGTGACTTGGATGCATAGCACAAAAAATCTTTTTCCTTTAGAATTCAGCAATTTTTTTCAAAGATCTATATTCAGATAAGTGACGTGAGTAATGTTTGCAAGGCAAAGTGGCAGAATCTTATAAAACTGTGACTCAATGTTGACATTGTGTGCAAAATTTTATATGGAATTGCATGAAAACGACAAATGGTGCATATCTAGGCAACAAAGAAAGATTTCTTTCTATCATATGGATTAATTATTTATGTTATTTCTGTTTAAAAAAATTGTAGCAATCCCTGCATCAAAATTTTGTTCATGTTTTGTATCCTTACTAGGTTAAATATTTACAAAGCCAATCGTCGTCCAATCATCGAGCTCTGACCTACAATTTGATTTTAAGCGTCGGCCGAAATTTTTAACACCCTTTTTGTCCAACGACGGACGACCAACTTAACAAACTGACCAACGATGGTCGGACGATGATCAAAGGTTTGTCGATGGATAACTTCAATAGAAGGTATCTACCACCGATGCATAAATAATTATAACTTGGACAGATAGACATAAAATTGGTCGGCCGATAAAAAAAAAGAGGTCGAAATCAGGCAAGACAACGGCTGATGAACTGACGACTGTCACCCGAAGAATCCCATTTTTGCTTCAAAACAAGTCGACCATTGGTCGCTTTTGGAATTGGGACTGGGGTTTAACTCTCAGATGTTTGCATTGAATATGTATCGATACGTGTAGATCCGATAATCCGCAAATGCCGGGGCGGTCTTTTTCCAATCTTTTTGTAGGTCTGCACGAAATTGGGGTTAAAATTCCTTATCATATCTTACAGTTTAAGTTTTCTTAAGAGAAAATGTATGATTCAATTTTAACAAAAAATCAATAGAATGATTCAAATGGATCTTAGAATAAAATGTGTAAAATTAAAGAAAATTGAACCATTTTAGCGATTAAAAATTTCAATGGCAGAAAAACTAAAAGATTCAGTAGATGACGTTACAACATATGACCTTTGACCTCTAGATATGACCTTGACCTTAGTAGTATATAAAAAATGGAGACCCCTTATATATGTGTCCAAATATCAGCCCTCTACTATTTATGAAACAAAAGTTACACTGCATTTTATAACAGACTGTTACATGCTTGTTTATTGCACTTAGATAGCGTAAACACATTCCAAAATGTAAGCTCCCAAGTGATTAATATATAGGATTCTCTGTTTTTTTTCACAAAATATGACGCAAACATTCCTAAACTTATTTTCTTACAGGGATCATTCATTTGCTGTCAATATAGTATTATTCATCTTTTTTTTCTCCGGTACTTTTTAAGAAAAGGGTAACAATAGAATCCATTGGTGTTTGGTCCTACCTTAAGGTTTCTTAGCCTCTGCAAGCGAGTGCACATTTTTGCAGTCTACTCAAAATATTTCTATTGCTTGTAACAGCAGATTTGAATTTGTTTTGAATGAAATTTTTGTTATTCACATATGTTTAATTTTGTTAATGTCAAGCTAGTCTAATTTCAATTTTTTCAAGATTATTTGGTCCTAACGATAATTCTATGAGTATTATAACAAGCATATGTCTTCTTTCAAGTTTATTTAAAAATAACTTCTTGAAAGGAAAAGGATATAAGTTAAGAGGACTCTACAAGTGTTCCTAATATTAGTGTATGATTGAACTTAAAGAAGTAGACATGATCCCTTTTGCCAAAAGTAAGTATCCATAGTATTACTGTTTGTGACAAATTTTGCCATCGTCTTGAACAGGTAAAGACCACTACCTTATATGGAAGACAATTTTCAACACGTGACGATGTCTTCGTCACACCTGTTCTCCAATCAAGTGAATGAGTCCAAAAGCATAATACTCTACTACGTGTTTACGATTCAATGGCGACACGTGGTTTTCGACGGTTATTTGATATCAGATACTCTTTCTTCTGGACTGACATTGTCAACTTGTAAAATCTAGTACTACCCATAAAGTCATAAGCTAATTAAGTATTAAAGATTCAAATTAGGAAATTAGATAGCAATTAAGGAAACAATTGTTTTGCAGGAAAAATAAGCTGAAAAGAAAAGTTATTACCTGTTAAAAGAATCTTAAAAGCTGCTTCTACGGTGGTGGAATCTAGAGCTGATATTTCCATGAAAATCATCTTATTTTTTTCTAAAAATAAAAAATAATAATTCAAAGCATTACAAATTTTAAGTAGAGAAACTGATAGCAATGAGTTCACAAAATGGTATTCTCCCGCCTCCTATATAATTATAATGACAAAATCTGTTTTGCCACGCGAGACCGGAAATATAAGTGTCTGATCAAAAAGTAAAATAGTACGAGCATTATAACGTTATGTAATAAATATTTTGTGAAAGTACTAGTATAATTAAATTTTATTCAGTGGCATCAAACGAGTTGCAGATAAGAAATGTGAACCCCTAAGCGTAACTAAAGGATGTACAACCAACCTCCGCTTTTCAAGAGAAGGTTGAGGTATACTAACATAATATTCTGAACATTCAGTTTTGCCTTAGGCATAGTGTCTATTGAAATCAAAATAATAAGTTCAGGAACTATAGAGAAGAAATGTACCAACTGACAGAAGTTATGACAGAAGTATAGTAATATATTTTTTTCACAAAAAACCATTCTGGCGTATCAATATCTGAGACATCTGTCAATGACAGTTTTCTTCTAAGCTATCAAGCGATTAAGTAAACAAAAATCTGCAAAAGTCTTCGTCTAAACTAAAGAAAGAGCAAATCAAGGAGCCACACGTATTTCCCACAAACATTCAAACAGTTGAAACACACCTGAAAAAGTCTTCGCCTTAACTAAAGGAATGACATATGCATGCTCTTATGCCTATACTAATATTGTAACTGTAACAACTAACATACAAAAGTCTTTGTCTAAAATGTAGGTACAAATACATGACTTTGGTAAACTACTCTTTATATTTTTTCCCACTAACATTATTCATGTAACGACAAACCTGCAAAAGCCCTGGCGTCGTCTGTAGGCACAGCTCGTAGATGCTGTAAATGACTATTGTTCCCCACTAACATTATAACTATGTTGTGGTCAGCTTGCTCACGGATTTCTTTCATCCAACGTTCCACGTTTTCGTATGTTGAGTGTTTTGTGATGTCGTAGACAATGACCGCCCCTTTAGCACCTCTGTAGAATCTGAAATAATGAGGTAGAGTTTCTGTAAAAAAAATCCATAGCATTTGATGTTATAAATGCATATATCAAAATTAGAGATTGAACAAAGCAATGGGCCAAAACAAGATACAAACACCTTTTTTAATCATACCAGTAAAATCCTTGTGTTTCTGTAATACTACAGACGTGCAATTGGTCTATTGGTCTTACAAGAGTAAGTGCATTTTTGGTATAAATGACACATGCATGCTAGTGAAGGCACATTACCTGACTGAGTACACCTGTATGGTATAAATGATACTTACTCACTAGGTATGGCTCTGAATCGTTCCTGAGTACACTAGTAAAAATGTTACTCACTCACTGGTGATGGAACAGTACAAATTTCTGATTGAGTACACGAGTAAAAATTACACTAACGAGCAGGTGATACATAGGTACCCTTCCTGACTTAGTGACTGTGTACACTACTACTAATGCCAGATACTTACGCATTAGTAATGGCTGGCAACCGTACCTGGGCGGCTGTATCCCAGAGCTGTGCCGTGATTGTCTTCCCATCAACCTGTATTCTTCTGTATATACACAATACAAACAGTAAAAAATAAAACTCACAAGAATCTTATAACTTTATTTTCCACACCCTATATTAACGGCAACTTGGACTGCCGATGCAATTTTGACAACAGGCGGCAAAAATGTTTTTGCTATGGCAGGGAAGTAATTTATATTATATTTTTGACTATTTATAACATTCATTTACTTTAGTTTGGTGGTTTCCTGTTTTGATCTTACCTTAAGTTATTTTTCTATTAAATATAAAGCAATGATTTTTTTCAAAAACACAAAGAGAACAGAATAAATTTGAATTTTAATATTTATTCAGGAAAAGTGGTCAAACTGAGCCTATAAAATTAAAAGTGATACTCTGCGATCACATTTCTAAATGGCTCTCTACGGCATAACTGCATAATGTGAATATTCTTTGTTGTTTAATAAGTGTGTTGCCCAAAAGTCTGAAGCAGAAACTGCTGCAAACTTGCTGCAAAGAAGCTAAACAAATCATCATGACAGACTTCAAAAACCGTTGTGTTTGCAGCAAATTTCCGGCAAGCATCGACAAGCATACAGCAAACATTTTACCATGGAAAGAGGTTTACTGCTAGGATTTATTCCCACTCTACGTACATTTTGAAAAACCCTATTCCAACATATACTGAAAGGAAAAAGAAACGCAGGGTAGCATAATATTCGAAAACTTTTTGACCGCATGACCGAAAATTACGAAAATTGGTCAGATGAGAAATTTAGTTACTTTGCACCAAAATTAGTGTTCAGAATTACTCAACCGTAAAATGTATGACGTCATGAAGGGAAAACGGTAAAATGCCCAAAACACGTGCAATTTGATAACGACGAGTTTGTCAACAAATCTTGTTGTACCATTTGATGCACCTGAGGTATACACATTGTTTTTCAATATTTAGAGACGACATGAATTTTTTGCACTCTTGGTACAGTTTACGGAAGTTCCATGGAGTCTGATTTTCGAATTGCCTAATTAGTGTAAAGGCAACAACGGGTAACTAAGCAGTTTCTTGTAAATTTCCCCCTAAAAAACTTGTTACCCGTTTTCAGAGAGGGCCTGGAATGGTTTTAAATCAATCGTGACGATGACGTTAACGCGAAACACAGCCATGTTACGAGCGGGTTATTCGTCCTGCCACCTCTTAAATCGCAACCTTACTACCACAAAAAACCCCTTTTATATAGTAGACTATTTTAGTCATTACATTCACACAAAAAATAAAAGAAAACAATTCTGCAATTTGGTTTTTTTAGCATGTCAACTTACTGTTGTGTTCCTCTCACTCGCGCATGCGCGCGTTGCCTGACTAATTTTTTGGCGTGGTTACCGATGCCCAATATAGCCAGAGTTTAAAAGATAATCACTCTGATGAATTCCATGCAAAAGAGAAATAACGCTCATGACAGATGTGCAGGAGAGACATTGAAGATAATGAGTGTTTTTGATTTTCACTTTTGGGGGTGTTGTCATATGAGCTTCAATAGTTCAAGAATTATTAGACAAAATCAAATCAAATTTTGGTTATATTTTTTTGAAACATGATTTTAAAAGTTAGATAGGAATACTGAAAAAAATTGAAGGGAAAATAAATTCAATTCACCTCAAAAGTTTACCCTGCGTTTCTTTTTCCTTTCAGTATATTTAAGACTAATAGAGAACCTACAAACTTGTACTCTCTCTTTTTAATAGTTTAAGTTTTAATTAAATGTATTCTTAGAAAATATCTACTGTGTGAGACTATTAGTATTTGTCTTACAGGTTCAATATACAGTCAGCCTCTCATAAGATAAAGAACAAATCCCAAGATCCAAGGCTTGCTTCAAAGTTAAGGTAACTACACACTGTTAAATAAACTTTGTTATAGTCTTCCCAAAAGTTTGGGATATCTTGGAATCACAATGTCTGTTTTTCTGCCTGTCTACTTGTCTGTAGTGTTTTTTGTCCAAAAATAATATACATGTATTTGTATCAGAATCTTCTTAATTTTTTGACAATCTGAATTAATATATACTGTTTGAACATTCCAAATTTAATTGTCATAATAACAAAAAATTGCTTTTCATGATTTTATTATGAAGCATATCTTTCAATAGTGTAATTGTTTTGCAAATTACATCATAGGATTCCTCAAAACACCTAGTATAACATATATAACTTTAGTTTTATCCCGTATCATATTTTTGTCAGTGAATTGGGCATACATTTGTTTGCTGATTATACCTAAGTAAATTTTATAACTCACAGAATTTAAGAATTATTTTATTTTTACTTTTGAAATTTTTGTAGAGACCATTCTGTGCCACAAAGAAATTGTTCAGGAAGAGGAGAAGTGGTGGATATTCATTTTTGGTACGGTACAGTTCAAAGAGATTTTCAAAATGGTCATGGAAGATCAAAGGGAGGACAACTGAAAAAATTGAAAGATACAAAAGGAAAAAGAACAAGGAAATATATGGAATAATAATTATGAAATGGGGAGGATGTACACAATCTTGTCTAAATTTGAGCAGTGAAAATTTCCCATATTCTTATTGTATGCTGGAATAATCAATAACTTGATTTTTCATAAATTTACAATAGAGAATACATTACAAATGTTATTGCTGATATTTCAATTTTGCTTTGGACACTTTCATGTCATATGGTATTTTTATACATGAACTAAACATGTTATTCATTTGTACATGTACAGTATACATGTTTAACTACTAAATCATTTTGCTGAAATCTTATAATTTGTACTCATGTCAGAATATGTTAAATACATGTATCGACAAATGCTACTGACTTGTTTGTATATTTTCTTGTTTAGAATGTACACTGTGAAAAATAAGTTATTTCTCTTGATGAAAATAATTTTTATCAAAAAAGTTGTGTAAGCATTTTAAGATATTTTAAAATATTTAACCAATGAAGATAGATCATTGTAATGTAATGAATTTTCATCTAAAGCAGAAATATCTGATTTTTAAATGTGAACAAGAATGTGAAAAATATTGAAAAAAAAACACAAAAGTGTTTCATATGATTTACATATGATGTCCTTTTCATATGATTCTCATATGTAAATGGCTTGAAACACACATAAGTGTTTCATATGATTTACATATGATACCCTTTTCATATGATTCTCATATGTAAATGGCTTGAAACACACTTAAATCATTCATATGAAAATCATATGTAGTTATATTCAAATGATTCACATATGTGGATCATATGTAAATCATATGATTTGCTTCATAGATTTGCCTCTATAGAGATTTGCGGTACACACAGATTTCATTTCTTTATTTATATTTACACACAAAATGAAATGGAATTCCCACTGTCGGTAATTTGTAAACAAAACTGACTCAGCTCAGTGCAGTTCTTATCAGCAGCACTGACAGTGATGGAGATAAGCACCGCCTATTTTACCAGGTGTCAAAAAATCTAGGTCGCCCCCGGCCTTTAACAATATTTATCATTACACCTATTGTAAAGCATTCTTCCGAATGATATTGTTCTATTAGGTATTAATTTAACTAATTACAGTTTTTGCAAAAACCAATGACATAATAGGAGGGTGGAATTACCTTAAGAATACAAAATTTGGGCAGCAAAAAAGAAACAAGAGGCCCACGGGCACCTGGATATCATGTAACAACTTTCAAACAATTGAATTTGGTTCTGTTTTAAACCAGAGGCCATAAAATTCACAATTTTGAAAGAGGCGCCATTGCTTATCATAATTATAAACTTAGCATGCTTACTCTATTTACTTTATACCCAGGTGTAAATCAGAGTAAAAATGAGAATATGTACATCCACTTTATAAACAGTTGTGCACCCCACCCATAAGGAACCACTGACCCTGGAGCCATGACATTCACAATTTTAGAAGAGGCACTCTTGCTTATCATAACTATATACTTAATTAGTTTATTTAATACCCAAGAGCAAAGAAAAAGATTTTCAAAGAATTAATGCATTTTCACTATATAATCAATAGAGCCCCGCCCTAACACCAAAACCCCTGACCCTGGGGCCATGAAATTCACAATTGTGGAATAGGCACTCTTGCTCATCATAACTATGTACTTAGTTAGTTTATTTAATACCCAGGAGCAGAGAAGAAGATTTTCAAAGAATTAATGCATTTTCACTATATAATCAATAGAGCCCCGCCCTAACACCAAAACCCCTGACCCTGGGGCCAAAAAAATTCACAATTGTGGAATATGCACTCTTGCTCATCATAACTATGTACTTAGTTAGTTTATTTACTTCCCATGAGCAGAGAAGAAGATTTTCAAAGAATTAATGCATTTTCACTATATAATCAATATAGTACCGATCTAGAACTAGAACCCCTGTAACTGGGGCCATGAATTTCACAATTTTGGTAGAGGACTCAATGGTCATCATAACTATGTACTTAGTAAGTTTATTTATTTCCCAGGAGCAGAGAAGAAGATTTTCAAAGAATTAATTCAGTTTCACTATATAATCAATAGAGCCCTACCCTAACACCAAAACCCCTGACCCTTGGGCCATAAAATTCACAATTTTGGAAGAGGCACTTTTGCTCATCATAACTATTTACTTAGTTTGTTTATTTAATACCTAGGAGCAGAGAAGAAGATTTTCAAAGAAATAATGCATTTTCACCATATAATCAATAGAGCCCCGCCTTAACACCAGAACCCCTGACCCTGGGGCCAGGAATTTCCTAATTTTGGTAGAGGACTCAATGGTCATCATAACTATGTACTTAGTTAGTTTATTTAATACCCAAGAGCAGAGAAGAAGATTTTCAAAGAATTAATGAATTTTCACTATATAATCAATAGAGCCCAACTCTAACACCGAAACCCCCGACCCTGGGGCCATGAAATTCACAACTGTGGAATAGGCACTCTTGCTCACCATAACTATGTACTTAGTTTATTTAATACCCAGGAGCAGAGAAGAAGATTTTCAAAGAATTAGTGCATTTTCACTATATAATCAATATAGCCCCGCCCTAGCACTAGAACCCCTGTACCTGGGGCCATGAATTTCACAATTTTGGTAGAGGACTCAATGGTCATTACATTCATGCTAAGTTTGCCTGCTTAATGTCCAGGAGTAAAGAAGAAGATTTTTAAAGATTTCATTAATTTTAGTGGTTTTGGCCCCACCCCTCAGGCCCCAGGGGGGTAGGGACCATGACATTCACAATTTATGTTCCCCTTCACCCATAGATGCTATATACCAAATTTGGTTGAAATTGGTTCAGTGGTTTCAGAGAAGAAGATGAAAATGTTCAAATGTTAACACACGACACACGACGGACGAAAACGGATAGCAATAGGTCACCTGAGTGACTCAGGTGACCTAAAAAAACAGGAAAGTACAAAAAAAAACAAAAGTGACCACATGTCCCATGTATGGAGAAGTGAGCATCCCCTGCCAACCAGCACCCGCTTCATGTCATGATAAAAATGAAACATAAAAAATCGTCGATAATTCAGTGTGTAAATAATAACCTGACAATTACATGTACTTTGAAAAAAATGTCAGTCAGCATTTGAAGCAATGATAAATTGTATTTGCTGACAATGTCATTTTAAAGAACTAACGAAATGATTACCTTACACAAGACTGTTGATAAATTATTCTTGTTTCATCAACTTGTTTGTCAATTATTTGCCTCATTTTAGAAATTGTTATTTCGTAAAGCGTGTCTTGCGAATCGAATCAACAGAGCATGGTATATTGCTGCATAAGTAATGGGAGTTATCAATTGAGAAGTTAAAGTTATCACATTTATCAAATCTTATCAGACAGTTGTTGTGTGCGCCAATGGTATACAGCATATTCCTACCAAAATACTGAGACATACAGCTGTATACAACTTTAATTCAAATTTTTCAAAATGGCGAAATCAGTGTTGACCAAGGTACGGTCTACATTTTATTGATAGGTTAAACTTGTTTAAATACTTTCTTGCGAACTTCCATCGTCGGAAACCCACGGTCGGTCTCGCTTCTCTGTAAACCTTCAGATCATCATTTAATGTTTCCAATGAACTTGATGCTGCGAACAACAGATTGGCATGTAAATTTCGTGATATGTTACTGCAAACATTTTGAGTTCCTGCAAAATTGCTGCAAACTTATAACAATAATTGTTATGTTGGCCGCAACATCGCAGCTATCAATTAAGTCTTAACATGACAGCTTCGTAAGGAATGTCCAAATTATCAATTCAAAATCCTAAGTTTATTACAACGTACAACTTGAACACAAAAAATTGAATACCTTTATAATACCCCCGCTTGAAAAGAGGGAGGGTATATCGTTATCGCAATGTTCGTCCGTCTGTGTGTCTATACGTTCGTCCGTCTCTTACAGTCCCAGTTGCATCAGTAATGCCAGTTGCCTGTAATAAGGTGTGTCCCTGAAAAAGGACCACCTTTGGGTGCCCCATACCAAGTTAAATATCATGTGTGTATTTTATTAATTTCATGAAAGCATTCATCTGGTAACTCAGAGCCTTATCATTTTTCTTGAAATCTCTTTAAAAACTTTTAAAGAGCTTGTTAGTCCCTTTAAAAATCCATTAGTCTTTGGCTTGCATGCTAACGGAATAACATTTTGAACACTTTATACGTACCTAAAATCAAAATCTGCCCCGAGTGTTCTGAATTCATTCCCGATAAAACTGGATATAATATCACTTTTACCCACACCACTGTCACCAAGCAGAACAACTGTAACAGAAAGGTAATGATAATGGTATTAACGACCAATAAGCACATATAAACGTATAGATATACTTGCAGTATTTCTACATTAACCATTAAAACTGTAAGGATTAAAAATACCTTAAAAACAGTTTCATTATTGAAATATTGTCTTAAGTTTCGTTGCATTTTATATAATTTCTTGCATTTAAAAAACCAGAAGAATTGTTTTATTTGCAAATAAAAAAAAATTCAGGGTTTTTCATTTACTGTGAATAAATCCTACGAAGCATTGTATAAATATCTAGGAAAAACAAGAAATTGCAGTAAGTCATTTCAGTTTCTTAAATTAAAAAAAGAAAGATAACTGTAATATGCTGTGATATAGAAAACTCATTCCAGAAAATGATAGCAGTGCATCATTATGGTTTTGTGTGTGTGTGTGTTAAATATTAAAAAAATAATGCATTTTTATTAATGAATAAATAAAGGTTTATCTCAAATATTTATTCACATGATCACTCATATTTACTGTAACTTATAAGTAGGACTCTAAAGTCCGATGGTCTACGCCAAACCCCGATGGTTTCACAAGCCATAGTCCGATGGTGTGGAAAACAATTAACGTTTATGACGTCATAGTACTCCAGCGCAAAACTACATCGATGCGCCATGCCATATTCTTGAATAGGTAAAATTAAAATCATTATGCGAAAACTAATCCTTATCTCGTGGATAGGAGCAACCCTAACCCAAATCGTTCGAAAAGTGTGTAACGACAATAACCTAGATTTCTTGGGTGGATGCGAGACTAACCCTAATCATCCGACTAGTTTGCGAGGACTAATCATAATACCTCTGGTAAGTGCAAACAATAAGTAAATTTAATAAAATTGTATTAGAGGACGAATTCAGCAATGAAGACATTTGAATGAACGACAACGGTGTCAAAGATTGACGTCAGATTAGTGTGACTTCATACGCGTTGATTGTTTTTCCGCACCATCGGACTTTGGCGTGTCGGACCATCTCATTTTAGCGCAACGCGTCTCATAGGAAACGAACCATATGTATTCGGCGTGACCATCGGACTTTGGCGTCCGTAAGACAGTGAGCCATCGGAGTTTGACGTCACCATCGCACTTTGGAGTCTTGCTTAATTATATATTCCAATCAGCACAATTGTAACTCAAATAAAACGTATCATTAACTATAATCAGCAGAGATGTTAACAAATCAGAACTGCAATAGTCCATGATGTGATATTTATTTGGTAGACAGTTTTCACTGGAATGTATAATTTATTTGGCTAAGTTTTCAGTACAGTGTAGAATTACTGTGACAACTCCTAAAGATTTTTTTTTCTAAATATCATCTTAATTTTGGCATCAGTGGGATAAAAAATGTATCTTTATTCTCGCTAACTGCACCAGTAAACACTGTAGGAAAGCGGCTGACTGTAGTATATACTACGGTCATCAAAACATGTCGGCCGAGGTCACCGGTTAGAAATTTTCAGTCAAGATTTTAAACATTTGCTAGGTTATCTGTATTAATTCTTGCAAAATTTAAATGTACGCTAATGAGAACTTGCTATAGGTTAGTATAACTTATTTGAATTTAAAGAAATAAAGCTGTAGTAGGACCTCAAAGTTTTTGACAATGATGACCGTAGCAAAATATTAAGATGACCGTAATATAGATTTTTCCCAATGAAGTAAGATGACCGTAATATATAAATATAATCTAATGTGTTTTCTTTTCTGTTGTAGAGGCAGACATATCATGTTATTTTTGTGTTAAAAAAGACAAAGATGTTAATGTAATTTTGAACCATAGCTATGGCACGCCAAATTCACAAAATGAGCTAAACATAGTTTCACAGTCAATAAACTACGTTTATTGCTTGTAAACTATAGTTTACGGACTGTAAACTAAAGTTAACAGCGTTAACCTATATTTTACATCTGTAAACCATAGTTAACGCGATTATCTATGTTTCACAACCGTAATCTATACTTAACACCGAAAACAATCATTTGCAATTGCAAAACATAGATTACCTGATCAATACAGTTTCACGATTTGTAAACTATGGTTTACAATTCTTAACTATAGTTAACGATCTGATAAATAAAGTTTCACGATTTGTGAAACTATGATAAACAATTCTTACTTATAGTTTACGATTGTAAATTATAGTTTTCAAACGTGAATCTATGTTTTTCAACAAAATCCAATGTAAAACGCTTTATAAAAGACAGATAAACTTAGATTACCATTTGTAAACTATAGTTAATTAACAACCGTTAAATATAGTTTTACACATGAAAACTATAGTTCACGGTTTGTAAACTGTCGTAAAACCTAGTAGTTTAAAACTGTGAAACTGTGTTTGGCTCATTTTTGTGAATTTGACGTGCCACACACTTAAGAAAACTTCTAAGTATTCACTTTAATCAATATATTTATTTTAAAACTATTTATAGAATGGTATGATATTTTCAAATTATTACACAAATGAGTATTCGTAACAACTGTAGAAAGAAAATAAAGTATCACCGATGAAAACCAATGTTCCGTGACGAAGGGTACAGGCAATAAATTTGTATTTTGCGTGTTTTGTGTAATTCGAATCTTTTTGTGATCATTATCAAATTGAAAAAACTGGTTTCACTAACAAAACGCAAAACTTTGGCAAAATGACCATTGAGATAGAAGGTAGAGTCGTTGGAATGTTAATATCTGGATCATCTTTTCACAACATTTTACTCACTTTTATTTTGATGCTTAATTATGTCGTCCCGAACGAAGTCGGTGACGACATATTGCGACTGTACACAATTTTTTGTTGTTCAGGCTGTTTCTCGAAGATGGCTGGGACAATCTTTCTGAAACTTTTCTCAAAGGACGATCACTGCTAGTAGCTGTGCCATATGGTCATTTAGTTTAAAAATGGCTACCGTTGCCAAGGAAACCTAAAAAATGCGACGAATTTTGTCCACAAGGGTACTCTCTAGTCCCTTGAACATTCATCATAAAACTTTTTTTTATTTTAGTGATTAGTAATTGTAGTTGTGCGATTCTCATTCAAAATTTTCAAATAATCGATTATTGCCATGGAGACTAGAGGAAGGTGAAAATTCTTTAACTTTGATTTTTAAATCAAAGAACTGAAAGGACTTATAAGAATTGATCTTTGCTAATGGGTATTGTTTTAGTGATACAAAAAATTAAAGTCTTGTCCGAAATTATCAATAGTTGCCATGGAAATAGGGGAACAGTTCGGGGCGACATACGCTATTGCTAGCAATAGTAAACTCTCTAGTTGTACTTGATATTACTTTTAAAAATTAACAAACAGTATCAAAACCCACTTAAGCACATATTTATACCGGTATATGTTGTGCGTCATTTTTCATCGATCACCAAAATAACACAATTTGAAAGTTTTTGACAAATTCAACCAAACCGGAATTGACCTTGATCTTCGTCTGAGGACAAAATTTTGCATCACACCAGGGTAAAAGGTTGGTAAATTGTCCAGAAACATTCTTCGGAACATGAAAACAAACAATTTCAATCGTACGAAAATGTTAAAAAAAAAAAAAAAAAAAAAAAAAATCCGTGCTCGTGACAGTCTTATTTCAGTCCAAGTATTCAGTAGTCTGAATCGGTGCACTTCGATCGTGCTTCACTCTCTAGAATATTAACTACAAGGCATCTGTGTGAAGATACACTGTCAAATACCCGGATCTTAATCCTATTGAACATAATTCGGATTTTATGAGAAAAGTCAAAGCCCTCCCTTTCCACACAATTTCGACTGTTTGGAAAGAACTATACAGTAGGTGTGGCAGCAGATGGGTCAATCTCCTATTCAGGGATACTTGGTATCCAACAGTAAAAATTGTCTTGAAGTAATTAGAGCGAGTGGTGGTCATACTCCATATAGATTTTTTGTGTGAATTTTTCATTTTGAGGGTACATCATTTCCTTGAAACTTTGCTTAAAATTCTGACGAGATACTTACATGAAATTTATGCAACATTGAACTTAATTATGCATCATCAACCAAGAATTAAAGAAATCATTTATTGTTTGCATTTGTTCTTTAAAACTTCAAAAAATTACACTTAGAAGTTTGGTTCAGTGTACATATAGCATATTTCAGAATTTGGAAGCGAGGTAAGGGTTAGGGTTCAGCATACGTAAAATAGAACTTAATGCAGAAACTGAAAAAAAACTATATATAAATCTATTCACTTTCCTATATACTTATCTGGACTTAAAGAAAAAAAATCAGTAACGGATATGCAGTGTGTATAAATGTTGAGAGTAAAAAAAAATGAAGTTCATGAAAGTAAACGTCAGCAGCAATGTGAGTTTGGACAAGATGTTGAGACTAACACAGAAAGCAGTGAAATTCACAGTGTTCTTTCTGATGTTATCAGGAAAATGGAAGAAATTGGTCGTTTGGATGACTTTTGTGCATTAATGAAAAACATCAGAACATGGCAACATTGCACTCCACTTGTTGCTTGATGTCGGCAAGTTCTATAAACAAAGGACGGTTTATCACATGAGATATAGTGATGAGTCACTGTTATTTTGGGTAACAGTTGCAATTAAAACTGCTTGAAGGGCTAGGTTTGTCTTTTTTCAGAGGAGGACTAGGACTTACAATGTAGTGATGGTCGCAATATCAATATTATTCCTAAAGAATGCAAAATAAACTTAATAGTCGCAATTATTATTATTATTTTATATGTATAATGTATATGACATTGTATAATAAAAAAAAAATAAAATAAGGTCGAAGAAAAGTGTTACTTTTATTCAAGATTTTTTCATTAATACTTTGTTTAACATTCTAAATTAACCGTGGCTTCTCTTATCAATAATTATTAAATCAATCATATTTAAAACGTTTCGGTTCTTTTTATGACCTCCATACTAATTATATTGTATAGATGTTGTAATGTAATCTGTATTGAACATCTAGTACTAAAATTGAATAAGATATTTTTGTCTCAATTGATTTTGTACATATATTACGGTCATCTCTATAATTATATTACGGTCGTCATCTACTGTGTTGAGTGTGGTTATTACGGTCATCATTGTCAAAATCTTTGAGGTCCTACTACAGCTTTATTTCTTTAAATTCAAGTAAGCTAAAATAACTAATAGCAAGTTCTCATTAGCGTTCATTTAAATTTTGCAAGAATGAACACAAATAACCTGACAAATGTTTAAAATATTGACTGAAAAATTCTAAGCGGCCGCGGTGACCTCGGCCGACATGTTTTGATGACCGTAGTATATACTACGGTCAGCCGCTTCCCTACAGTGAGTAAAAATAGAACATTGTCAATCTAAGGAAAATATCGTTATTTTAAAAAAAATGTTTGACGAACAGGACAGATAAAATCGGCTGTTTCTTCCATCAATCCCAAATGAATTAAAATCTACATTTCATGTAATATATCATATGTAAGCAGGTTTAAACCCCCTTCTCATATTATAGAATAATACAAACTCATAAAAAAATTTCAGCTTTGGAATTTGAAATAAAATATGACTTAAAAGATAAAATACAAAGAAAATTGGGAAAGGTGATGCATAAAATAAGTATGAAATTTAAAAGTGATAGAGGTAGTGAGTCCTGCATAAGAACTTTGAATTACTATTTTTTTTTTTCAAAATTTACCTCCAATATCTACATGATCTATTTCAAAACGTATTTTGTAAATTCTGATAAAATTTTTATGTTTAAAATATTTTCACAGTGAATCATTATTAAGTTTTTCATTGAACATGTATGCATTATGAATGCAAGCTGAAGTGTGTATTAATTTTTTTTAAACAGTCATGAGATATGTTCATGTTAAGAATCATTTAAAATACATTTTCAAGAAGTGTACATTCACTTTATTTAAACAGATATAAGTTTTATTCAACAAATTGCCAACATAGAGAAGCTTCAGGCCAATAACCTGTAAATATTGGACCAATCGTTAAATGAAGGGTCAACTTTGGGCTAACCTAACTAACCAATTGCAAATTTTTGTATGTTGGCTGTTAGTTGGCTTAATAACCACGTTGGCCCGACAATATGCCATCTGACATTTCAACAAAGGGCCAACATTGGGCCAACCTAACCAACCAGTCGTTAAAGATGGCTGTTAGTTGGGATATACCGTAAATCTGGAAATTTTTAGCAAATTTGCGAGTTCATTACATTCGCAAAAATATTTTTCTTAAAAATAGATTACCAATAGAAAATGTAAACAAAATTTTGAAACCTAAAAATTAATCAACATCATTTTGACCTGAAATCGCAAAATAAAATCGACGTAAAAATTTCCAGATTTACGGTAATTATACACACTTTGGCCCAATAATATGCCATTATGTTGGACTGACGTTGGACCGATGAGCAAAACGACCGTGGGCCAACGTAGGACTACCAACAATGGGCCAACATTGGAAAAAATTGGGCCAACGTTGACCCAACAATGTCTTGCTATCTGTGTTGGTAAATGGTCGATATTAAAAGAAGAAATTGAGATATTAAATTTCATTTGAATTTATAGAAGTCATCTGAATATCATTGATATGATCTGTACTCAACTTTCATACATGTAGATATGATCGAGATTATTATTAAAAAGATTCATTCAAGTTTGCTGGACTTAACACATAAAAGTTAAATATCTGTCCTTTGTTACGTCCGAATGGAAATTATAGTTTCCTGATTGAAAAATAATGCTTTAAGATTACATTGTGATGATATTATGAAGTTATTTCAATCTATAAAAACATTATGGTCATTTAGCATGATAATTCACAAGAATTTGTGTGATGCAATCAGATTTTTGGTCTAAAAAATCACATCTGGAAGAACACACATTCGCTCGGAAGTTACGCACTTTAGTGAGACACGTTGCCTTCGCCTATCTTGTTAAGTCCGTCGAATTGGACGTTAAATGGTGCCTCGTGTCAGACATTGCAACCCTCTTAGTACGTAAAAGATCGACGTTTCACTTCACTTATTTTTGGGAAAAAGTAGGCTCACTTGGGGCTGCGAGAGAAAGATGAAACTCAGGTAAAAGCACCCTCTGGTAGTGAAGATTCAAGTTTGTTCAAATCATGACCCCAGGAGTAGTTGGGGCCAAAATGGGGTATCAGAGTTTAACATAGGAATACTTTGGAAAATCTTTTAAAATCTTCTCAAGTGAAGATCCAAATTTGTTCAAATTATGACCCCTGGGTGTAGGTCGGGGCCACAATAGGGTATCAAAGTTTAACATAGGAAAACCACAAGGGCAGGAAACATGAAAATAATAAATAGCATCCTCTGATCGTGAAGATTCAATTTGCTCAAATCATTACCCTCGGGGATAGGGTGTGCCACGATGGAGTATCAAAGTTCAACATATGAATACATGAGAAATATCTTTAATCTTCTTCTTCTCAAGAACCACTGTAGCAGGAAAGATGGTATTATGTAGAAGCATCCTCTGGTAGTGAGGATTAAAGATTGTTCAAATCATTACCCCCCGGTGGTAGGGTGGGGCCACAATGGGGTATTAAAGTTAAACATAGGAATACATACTAGGAAAAATCTTTAATAATCTTTTTCTCAAAGACAGCAGTGCCATGATTAGTAATAGTTATATGGAAGTTAGTATCCTCCGGTAGTGAGGATATAAGTACGTTTGTTCAAATTATGACCCCTGGGGCAAGGATGGGACCATTACGGGTGATCAAAGTAAAATTACACAGAAAAAATCTTTTAAGGTCAAGATCTAGTAAATAACTTTAGACTAATTTTTTGGTGCTAGATCCATTATGACGTCATAATCAATTTCAACTTTCTTTTTCCCGTACTTTACGGCTTCAGCAGAATTATGTAGAAAAAAGGGTATTTTAATGACATTCAATTTGAAATCATATGAAAAAAAAAACCCGGATACCTATATTAAATTTGATATTGATTTAAAGAAGAGGCCATGAACATACTAATTACCGTTTTATGAGAGACTGTAGGCAATTTAGATACATTTCCTTTGTCGAATATGAAAAAAACTCCCAAATTCATGACTGGTTTTCTTAATTTTTCAGTAAAAATGACAGTTTAAAATACAGTTTTTCATCTTCTTTACCTACAATTTATTCCCCGAAACACCTTGTTTGAACAAGCTAAAGCTGTAAAGCATCAATAAAGGTATTTATTTCTCAAGTTTGATAAATTTGTAGGCACCTTTCATTTACTAGATCTTGACCTTAACATCTTCTTCTTGAGAACAGCAAAGTTGTGATTGGTCATAGTTATTGGAAGCATCCTCGCGTAGTTTAGACTAAAGTTTGTTCAAATCATAGACTTGGGTCAAAATAGGGTGTCAGAGTTTTACATAGGAATACTTGGGAAAAATCGATACAATTCTTCACAAAGCCAAGATAAATCATTAATTGATAGCACCATTAAAGTAGATCAAAACAATAAACAACATAGCCATTATGTGTCATGTTAATTCAAAAGCATTCTTAGGAAACGTAGATTTAAGTTAGTTCAACCCCCCTCCTCCCTCAAACCCACTTTTACAATACAAGTATACAAGTATATTTAAACTTTTCAATACTGAACTGATTTTTGCTTTTACCTAGCTAGTTGCTCCGATGAGCGATGTGGCCCCTGGCCCTCTTGTTTTAAAAGCGGGTCAAACTCTATGGACAAAGTCAAAATATAAAAACTATTTACATCTATTGAAAGGATTTGCCAATGGCAAAGTCAATGGTTTGCTCCGGGAGACCCAAAATATGTGTCTGATATATAAAAAGCACTAAAATGACTAACGACGCGAACAATACAAACTGTCTATTTTTTTTTATTTTTTATTGTTGGTCATTTTTAGTGTTTTATTTAAATTTCCATCCTTGACCTTTACAAATAAACAACCTGCAGTTATATTCTAGTTCATATGACTGTTACTAATAGAGAGAGAGAGAAGTTCTAGCTATATATAATTACACCTGCAAACACAAACTAACTATTTAACCACCCCCACCCCCCATAGCAAATGAATTTTTTTGACAGCAGTCACAATACGAGGGGTTATCAAAAGGTTTGTGGACTGAGGCTATAAAATTAGTATTATGTAGTATGTGCTTTCAAAATTTTTAAGGAACATTAAACAACAAAAAATAAAGGAAATGTTGAAAATATAGGTCGGTACTTTCATTATTTGCCAAATTATTATAAATAAAAAAGACAATATATGATTACTTGGCGCCGTTTAGTTTCATGACGTCCGACAACGTCATTGTTTTTCAAGGCCCCCTTCTTCTACCTCATACACTTACTTTGATGATATTTCCTGGAGCTGAGTAAGGAGTTAAACCCTTCTTGTTTGTATATTTTTAAAATGTCATGAACAGCGGCTTTCACTGCATATATTGCAAGTGGAATTATACATTGGGAGAGATCCTCGCTTGATTTTGACAGCATATTTCGCTTTTTGGAGTTTAATGTCTACAACACAATGATCAACACCATTATGGACGTGATTGATTTTATTTACACCTAGACTACTAATCAGCATTAACTGTGCTTCTCTTTTTTGCAGTTAAAAAAATTACTCTAGATATATTTTATTTCTCCTTAGCCAGTTTAAAAGTTTCCAATGTCTATATTTTTTTCAGGAGCAAATCTTTGCAGAATGTAGGAAAAGGAAACCCTTCCCCTTTTGACCTCATTTTTATTTTCAAGGCCATATTTATTTGGAAACTCCATGTAAAATTTACGATAAAATTTTAAAGAACTTCCAGAATGAAATAAAAACTCCATATTTTATGAAACAATATATAGTGTCCCAACACATACCTGAATTAAAGGGATTTTTGGATGTCAAATGTTCATATCAAAAGAGTTTTTCTCAGTTACACATATCAATTACGTCGTGTTCGAGGTTGCACTGCCTAGACATTTCCATTGCTTACAAAAACATTAATAGTTTATTAAAAATTAAATCTATGATTTGCAGTTTATCCTATAAATAAAAAGGATGATGCTGACTAGATATCTTAATATTCATTGATTTTAAAGCGCTGGTCCACGTACTTTTTGATAACCCCTCGTACTGCAGAGATCTATAATGACTGTAAAGAAGCAAAATATGACGTGTAACACCTGCTGCTACATACCTAGATACCATAAAACAACTTAAACTGCGTATATACCTTTAAATAAGTAATCATATTTGTAGTCCTTCGTCCCCATTTTATGACTACCGGAATGAACAGAAGAGCTACCTCAGGAAGTTAAGTTAATTACTCGCTGTTTTACCGGGGATTGTTTGAAGAAATCCTCTATGTGCTTGTAGAAGCCAGATCTTATTGGTTCAGGTTAATGATGGGTGTGATTGGTGCTAGACTTGGGTCTTCCTTCGTTAATGCAATATGGCTGAATATATGGTGGAAAATAGTACCAAACTCCCCGGATGTTTACATAATTTTTTATAGACACGCTGAGGAGACTACTGAATGGGTAGGCGTTACCTGACAGGCTGAATTCAGGTTTCATTTTAAAGGTCATACGCAACAGTTCATAACGCTATGTTTTTACTTTTTAAACATTACGTTTGGTAAAAAATCTTTTGCATTTGCGTAAGGTAGGATTCTTCTCTGGTCTCTGACTAGATGAAATATTAAGTATATTTGCTTTTATGTCTTATACACTTTACAAAACATCTAAGTGTTCACTCTAAATAAATGTATTTATTTAAAAACTGCTTTATATATAAAAGGGTTTGATATTTTCAAATTATTACAACAAATGAGTAATTTCAGCATTTTTTAAAAGAAAATCAGATATTACCGATGAAAATCAATGTTCCATGACAAAGCTTTAAAACAATAAATCCTCGGCATGTTTTGAGTAATTAACATCTTTTTGCGATCATTATCAAATTTTAAAAACTGGTGCAAAATGACCATTGAAAAAGAGAGAGCCGTTGGAATGTTGATGTCTGGATCATCCTTGCATCACCTGTTACTCACTTTTATTTTTGTTTTTAATTGTCCTTAATATTAATTTTAAAAATTAACGACCAATATCAAAACACATTTTAACACATTTTTCTATAGGCTGTGCGTATCTAATATGACCGATGAAAAAGTTCTGTTAACTTTAAAATCTTATCTCTTTATGCTTATATGCAACTTTTGTCATGCACGGGAAGAATACCCTGGTCACCGATTTTGGACTACCCTTGTAAGCATCTGCTTAACTTTAATTGGTGTAATTCGAACATAAAAGTTACCATTGCTTGTCCTTCATTTGGATATATGTACATGGTTTAATGGACCTCTCTAAATACACGAAAACTAATAAAAGATCAGAAAAGTATACAAAGCCAGGTGAATCGAAATTTTTTCAGGAAAAGCAAAGTGGTAAAAATCAGCCTATATGATATTGCTGATTTCTTGTCATTTTGTTCTTCCTCATAAAATTCACCTGGTTGGTATATTAAGTTTATATTACACTTTTAGCATCAATATAACATATTCTAAAATTTGTTTTAACATGTAAACCTTTATTAAGTGTGATTTGTCTATATTTGATCTTTTTTTATTGAAATAGTACTAATATTTTCCAAGTCGATTTCATTTTCAAGTTCTTAGGAGAAAAAGTTCTAAGAATTATCCACTCTTCTAAACTTGTAATATGATATTAAGTGTTGTCACGGATTATCCGCGGGTTTATGTAAAGTACGTTAACCTTATTGATACGTCACAATACTGTACGTTATGTTTCTATAGTTAATAACAGAGTCTAAAATAAACCACTATACGATCAAGACGCACTGCTATTCTTTCCACAACATTTTGGTGCCGTGATCGACGGAATGTCTACATAATACGTAAAATGGAAGGAAGACTGAAAGCCATACGGGCCGGTAACAGTTCAGCGGTGACGAAACTCTTCGGACGATTTTGGGACTTGAAAGAAAATACAGCCAGTGAAGTAACGGAGGAAATCGTAATAATTAGGAAGTCTCTGACACAGAAAAGGCAAACTCTACAAGAACTAAATGAACGAATATTAGACGCCTTATCTGAAGAGGACATAGAATAAGAAATCACAAACACAGATGAGTATATGTACGAATTAGATTGCAAAATTAAGAAAACAGAAAAATTTACAGAAAAAGTTTCATGTAAAACTTTGAACGCCAGTGCTGAGTGTTTTATACCCGCCTTAGAAATTCACGATAGTAACGTAAACATTTCAGCTGCAATTAACTCAAGTGAAACGGCTTATGAGAATATTTTAAACAATTTTCCTGCCTCTGATCTCAATGAACAAAGTAACCAGGAGTGGCAGAAAATTGTTTTGTCATTACCATCCCACAACGCCATGAATATTCATCGATTACCGAAGCTAAATCTTCCAAATTTTGACGGGGATATACTAGAATGTAATACATTTTGGGATTCATACGAATCAACAATTCAAACAACAGCCAACTTTAACGCCAATTCAAAAGTTTTCGTATCTCAAGGCTTAATTACGCGACGCAGCAGCATAAACCATTGCAGGATTTACTCTCACAAACGCAAATTATGAAACCACCGTAGACCTGCTCAAGGAACGGTTTGGTCAACCGCAGAAAATTATTAATGCTCACATGAGAGCACTTATGAAACTGGAAGCCCCGAGAAACGACGCCATCAGTTTAAGAAATTATGGAGACTGCTTGGAATCTCATGCCAGGAGTTTAGAGTGTTTAGGACAAAAACAAGAGATGTATGGAGCTTTACTTATTCCAGTCATAATCAACAAGCTACCAGCTGAAATCAGGAAAAACATTGCACGTGAGTACGATGGTGACAACATTTCACTACACGATCTTCGTAAAACTATCAGCAAAGAAGTCAAAATCCTTGAATCAGGCCAGATTGAAAACAGCGATGGATTCCACGCAACAGCAATGTTTCTTACCGGAGCCTCAAAGAAACAAAGCAATGTTCATTATGGACACAACCAGAAAACAGAAGAGTCAACTCCTTATGTCGAAACAACAGAGATAAAGAGCCGCCCATGCATTTATTGTTGCACAGAGAATCAATTTCCAGGGGATTGTAAGAAAGTTACAGAAGTAGGTGCAAGATTCGACATCTTAAAACGGAAGAAATTGTGTTTCAACTGCTTAGGAAACCACCGCGCCGCAGATGGTAAATCCTGCAACAGATGTAAAAAGTGCAAGAAGAAACACCACACAAGTATATGCGACATGAAACTAACGAGGGACAGAGACGAGTCCACCAAATCAACAATTGTCAACATTGTAGGAACGAGCAAACCAAAAACCACAGAAATGAACGTTGAACAACGACATAAAAGTGTTTTATGTAAATCAGCTTCCACTCCGATGAGTCGGACTGTGGACTCCATTCAAGAACGTAGCAAGTCGACTAACGAGATACAGCAACTTAAGTCAGAGCTGAAGACTAAGACAGAAAGGATGAACGCGTTGGAACAAGAAAATGCTACCATGCTAGAGAAAATGTTACTTAAGGAATGAAGCTTATTTCAACTTATGTTATCCGATATAACATAACTTGGGGCAGTTTACGCTTTATAAACGGCGAAGCGGTTTATAAGAAAGCGTAAACTGCCCCAAGTTTTGTTATATCGGATAACATAAGTTGAAATTAGCTTCATTCCTTATAATTTGATTTCAGTGTAGACAATGAGACAATATTTCCTTCGGAAAAAGGCTTCAAATTGAGCAATATTTTTAAAGTAACGTCAAGCGGAGTAATACGTTTTTGACGTAACTCATTGTGACGTAGGCAAGTTATGTTATACAAAAGGTTATATGTTCCTCTGAATGATTCAGCCAATGAAATTGCTTGATACAAGTGAAATTAAATTATAATTCGACCAACAAAGAAATTTTCAGACTCGTGTGGAGAATGGGATGAAGGATATGATGGAACATATAAATAAACTAGTGTACGAAAATGGACGTCTGCATAACGAGGTTCGGGAATTAAAGGATCAAGTTGTTAATATCAAAACCTACAGTACTCACTCGGAGCATCCTAATGCTAGTATTCAGTCACGATATGATTACGCTCGAAGGCTAATAAGGGAGCTAAATATCAAAGTACAGAAACTTGAGAATCAGCTACAAACCTCACAGGGCCCCGTGGAAATTAGGGATAAAGGTTACATGTTCACCACAAGGATCCGTGATAATGCACTAAGGGAAGAAACTCAGATGACAGAAAAACGTACAGAGGCTGAGGAAAAGGAAAAAGAAATATCACAGAAAAAGAATCTCAGGGACATGGCAGAGATATTAAACAAAATACTAATCTACGGACTCGACACATAGAGCTGGAGAAAGCTTACACAGAACTACGTCACAAAGACCCCGGAACTGAGACTGATACAAAACCTGGCAGATAAAGTGTCAGAACAGAAAAGGATCGAGTATCAAAAACAGGAACCAACGAAAGAATCCGTGAATGGACCTCTTAATTCAGTGATTATGAACTTGTTTTTATTTTAAAGAACTATATAGGGTTTCTATTATGTTTTGGCCCCCATTTTTGTTATAATTTCAACGCCAATAAACCTCAATGTAATTGATATTTTTTGAAAGATTATAATGTATACTTTTCTTTTATGGTTAAATTGATATATTGATTTAAGTAATATGCAGAGAATTTAAGGTTTAAAATGACTAAGTTTACAAGAAAACGTCAAAAAATGGCATTTTAAGCATCGTTTTCGGCGATTTTATGTATGTGCGACGCCTTGAACAAGAAAGATATTTACACAGGTAAAAGATATTTTCAAAGAAAGTCTTCATTCAAAAAATTAATCTTGTTCATACAGTCGCACACACTTTAAAATTTAAAAAACCTCGAAAAAAATGGCACTTTATGACCCGCGTGACGTCACAAGCATGTACGGAGAATGACGACGACGTTGTTGACATGTGATGAACTTTGTTTATTTTGAAGGTAGCATCATCTATCGATTGCTTTATGTATATCTTCCAACATAAAGTTCTAGACATATTTGTTTTTTGAAACATATTTGTGATTAAAGAATATTTTAATTTATCGGGATCGAGCTGTTGATGTGTGAATATACAGGTTTAGATCACAAGGAACACGATGATCGAGTTTGACCTTCGAATCGCTCGAACTTCGTCTACTGTACATTAAATCAGTTCACAGAAGAAATATATACACAGTATACATTTTATAAAATTATTAGATCATGTTAAAATACGTTCATTGTGTGTGTGGATATTTCCATATCTACTTTATACGTTTTTTCTTCCCATATCGTTCATTATGTTAACAAGGCAACAAATGTACGGCCAATCAGACGTGTAAAAAATTCAACGTTATTCTAAGAAGTTCGGAGCATTAGTAATTTCTATAAAACCAACTAAAATATTTTTTTCTATAAATGTTGAGTACAAATAGACAAGAAAAATAATATTGATATTTCTATAATTTAATTTTAATGCATTATTAACTTATTTACATGTATATGTACAAAATAAAAAAATAAATAGGCCTAAATAAAAATAATAGTAAGAAAGTTTTGAATCAACATTATTATTTATGTAGTCACGGTGCTACAAAACAATAAAAATGCATCACATTTTTAATTCTATTGATTCATTTATTTAATTTTTGAATTTTTAAGGTTGAATTGTTATTATAAAAACTATCATAGTGTGAATTATTAAATTAAATAGGCTTATACTTAGTTGTATTAGGAAGGACCCATTATACGTATGTACTTAATTATACATGTAGTCATATACCCTTTCTCTAAACATTTTTTTTACTGATTACTGCAGTAGCACTCAACATGATATTGATTTTTTTTTTACCTCATCTATTTTATTATTATTTTTAAATATCATATTAATTATTTCTTTTTCATTTTATTTAACTAGTTAAAACACTGTGATTTCTTTTCCGGACTCTACAGATAGGAAGTTTTAAAATACATTTTTTTAAGTGTTGAGAAAGTGTCGTGTGTCATTGGTACCTTCGTAGTTTGTAATACAGTCAAGGTTCTTACCCGTGTAGTTGTATTTCTAGTCGGAAAAATCTCAAAAAGTACACTGTACCAGTTGAAATTAATTTTTTATCGAAGAGGCAAATTAAAAGACTAGAAAGTTATTGATTACTCGGTATATTTTACTGATTGCACCCTTCCACCTCTATGATATCAAAACAAAATTCCAATATTTCACCAGGTCTATTGGTGCACCTGTGGTGCGCAGTGGTTAGATAATTTGCCCATGAGTCGCAGAGTATAGCGATTCTTAAGTACAGGGTTCAAATCTCACTTCGGAAACGAGACATAACATTTCGAATATAAAGAAAAGTTCCCGAAAGGGTAGATAAAAAATATCAAACAAACAAATCTGTTCATTGAATTTGTGTATCTCCTGAATGGCCAGTTACATGAATTCGTATTCTTTTCTTTAACATCTTATGTTTAATTTTAAAAACCTTATATCAATATGCCTTTTGAATTTTTTAACAACGTATTGTAGGCAATATTTACACGATCTTCCCATTCTGACTCTAGAAATTTTGTACATGTTAATGGGAAAAGGCCATGGATTCCAATGGAGAGAAAATTATAAATGATTGATAGATTGTTGTTTAATGTCCCTGTTGAGAATTTTTCTTTATATTGAGATACCACCACTTGCAGATGAAGGTCAACAGATTCTAACCTATACTCGGCACTTAGGGCAATTGACCAGCGAGAGATTTTTTTGTGCCATCTCCTTCTACACACGAGACCTGGGTTTATACGAACTCAAACGAAGGACCGGCCTCCACGTCCCTTGGTGGGATTTGATACCGCGACGTAAGGATTGACTCAATAGGAAGATCCTTTACCTACTGCGCCACGCGGGCGACACTTTGGCTATAGAATCTTGAATTAAAAATATAAAAATATACAAGTCAATATGTTGTTTCACTACTTATTTCTGCACTTCAAATATGATCATGCTATGCAAATTTTTAATGTTCATATTGCAAAATTATGCTGATTGATACAGATGGTTTTTTTTTTTTATATAAATTCCTCCGTAAAATGATAATTGATAAAATCAAATTAATACTTCGCATTTTTCATATTTTCATCTGCCAGTGATTTGAATTTTATAAATGATTATGGTATAACAAATTTTGACAAGACTTTGAATTAGAGATTTAATCAAATCATAAATCATGTGTATATATGTACTAGAATAGAAACTTCTAATTTTTCTAAGTTACAAAGTTATTAACGGAAAGGACTGCATTAACGGACAGACTTAATGTAAGAGAGACAAGTTGATTCCTGTCAACAACCACATCCCTATTTTTGTTTTGCACACTTCACTGGTTAAGTGCTTTCAAATGACACCAAGGTCAAAGAAAAGGTCAAAGACCCCGTGACCTTGACTGTAACCTATGCTAAAAATAGCTTTTTCGAACTTTGTTGCCGCCGGGCGCATAGAGATTCACAAACACATCTTGTTTTCTTTATTCCTAAAATTATAAAGTTTAACCCCCCCCCCCAAAAAAAAAAAAATCGGAATTGCCTACAAATTTAAAATAATTCTTAGTAAAAATCATCTTAGGGTATCCAAAATATAAATATAGACATTTATGGAAGATCTTATAGATGCTACCAAAATTACAGATTTCTTATTTGTCAATAAGCCATAATTTCAGATATAAAGGAATAAGTTTGAATACAGTTTCCATGGTAACGGAATACCTATTAAATTTAAAATATATTTTCTTAGCAAAATAGTCACTTTGACATATCCCAAAGTATACATACTATCATTAACTTGAGATAATATAGTTGGTAACAAAATTAAAGATTGGTTAAATGACAAAAGATGGCATTAGATGCCAGATTTAGAGGTCTGAAGGTGTATGTTTTTGACGACAGTTTCCATGGCAACGGAACGCCTGTTCAAATTAAATTATATATTTTTAATAACATCCTTGCCTTATCCCTCTCCATAATAAAGATAAACATTTTCTGAATGGGGGCCTTAAATGGCTCTTACCCTATATACTTCTTTCAATGAACTGTTAATTTGATTTGAACTTTTTAATATTCTAGTATAATTCAGTTCGGTTCCCGGAGTGTCACGGGTTATCCGAGGGTTTATTTTTCGTACGTTAACGTTATTGTTACGTCACAATACTGTACGTTATGTTTCTATAGTTAATAACGTAGTCTAAAATAAACAACTATACGATCAAGACGCAATGCTATTCTTTCCACAAGTGTCCTCCAAAGAAAACAAAACGTTAGTATCATCTGCCCTTAATCTTATTTTTCGGCTATAAAAAGTGCACCCATGTTTTGTCATTTATCAATTAAGTTTATCAAATCTTTGATTCTTTAAAACAAACTGTTTTAAATAGACCATTGCATACGCTGTTATTTTCATTTACTTGGCAGAGATCATTTATAAACAGTTTTCCGCTCAGTGCATGCTTACTTTAAAAGTAAATTTCTTTGCGAAGACAATACGAAAATTCATTGGGTTTTCTGTCTTTATTACCTCTTTAGTAGAACTTTTCAACTGGGAAAAAATGAATTGAAATGCTTCAACATTTATTATGATATATTGTATGTTGCATTACTTTTTGAATGATCCTCGTACAGTAGTTCAGTACTCTAGACCTGAATGCTGGATACTGGCAGGTGCATGTAGAGCTAGATCCAAGTAAGCATACGATGGCATTTGCAACCGGCAATGGTTAAATTACGAGATCAATGTGATGCCGTTCGGGCTCTTTAATGCCTCGGCTACGTTTGAACGTCTTATGGAGACTGTTTTGTCGGGACTACAATGGCAGATATGCCTCATCTTTTTGATTAATGTTATTTTCTATGGGAAAACAATAGAAGAAATTGTACATAATCTAGAACAGGACTTGGAGAAGTTACAGTCAGCTGGTTTGAAGTTAAAGGCCATGAAATGTACGTTGTTTGCGAAACAAATCAAGAGCCTGGGTAATGTCATTTCAGAAAATGTGGTCGAGACAGACCCAAAGAAAGTTGAAGCTATGAGGCAATGGTCAGAACCAGTAAATAAGACGCAGTTGCGTTCTTTCTTTTGCCTCTGTAGCTATCATTGGAAATTCTGCAAACGTTGCTGATATAGTTTGACCATTCATAAACTAGCAGAAGCATCAGTTGTTTTCGAATGGTCAGAAGAATGTCAATAGCATTTGATGTCCAAAAACCCAACTTAACCATAGCACATATCCTTACTCATTCAGATTTCAGTGAACCCTATATCTTAGAATGACTTAGATACCGATGAAAGTCAAAATGCTATCGAAGAAGCCCTGTCTCAAATCCAAAAGGACAGGATAGAGAAGACTATTATGCCAGTAGAGTTCTTAGCAAATCTTCAGAACAGAGCAGATCACAGTTCTCTTCGGTGGTTGCTAAGGTTCAAGGATCCAGAACGCCAGTAAGCTCGATGGTTAGAGGTGATAGAGCGGCATTCGATGTAGAAATCAAGCATAGAGCTTGTTAACTGCATGGCAATGCACAGGGGCCAAGTAGACTCCAATGCGTCCAATGTGGATATTTTGATGATTAGGAGAAGGTAGATTTGCATGAGGAACAATCCATGCAAGAGTATTACAGAATGAGATCAAAGACAATGGGACAGATGAATCAAGTGACTTGGTAGAGATACAGGATGGAAGTCGGGATATCAGACTTGTTAAGGAATGGATGGAGAAGCGTCCAGACTACAGTGAAATTTCTGCTGAGAGTTATATGCCTTCATCACCTGCATACGGAGTTTATGTATCTCAGTTTATTCGATACGCAAGAGCATGCTTTACGTATTAACAATTTCTAAAACGAGGTAAATTATTGACAAACAAGTTGATGAAACAAGAATAACGGCAATCTCGATTAAAGACATCATTTCGTAAGTTATATGGTCGATACCATGACCTTGTCAGCAAATACAATTTATCATTAATTGAGTCAAATGCTGACTGACGTTTTTCATACTAATTGTTAGTCCATTACTTATACATTGAATTGACGACGGATTTTCCGTCATTTATCGATCATTTTTTTTTAATATTTATAAAACCATCATTATAAAATCAAATTATCATTATCTGCATATATACAGTTACTATTATTTTTCTATTGTATATTATTTATTTTTGTTCTTTCTTTCTCTCTATGTATATTTTATTTCTACTGACCAATCTTTTCTATATACACATGTATTTGATATCACCACTTGATTTTTTCAAATGTAAAATAGCTGATTAAGTGAAATGTTTATAATTATAATTATGAAATATTCGATAATTTATCATAAAATAAACTACTGATCCAGGGAGCTCCTGGCTCCCCAGGTGAGGTATATACGGAGGGCTTCTTCGGAAATGTTGCCTCAAATCATGTTTTATGTTATTGATAATAAATATAGCAAACAAATATTTCTCGATCTTGACAAGGAGCACACGACGGGAGTGACTGGTCAGCAGGGGATGCTCACGCCTCCAGGGCACCTGATCCCACCTCTTTGTTTTAAAGGCCTGTGTTTGCTCTGCTGCTATTTTGTATTGTTTTTTGGACTTTGATATTAAATATCGTTCGTTATTTCCATATCTTTCATTTTAACCAACGAACGTTTCTCTGCTGATGATATTTTGTGCCCAAATAGATATTTACCATATATCATATGTACAGTCTTCAGATTCCAAGTTTTGGTATAAAACCAATACATCATACAATAAATTGAAAGAATGTAAGGTTTCTATTACAGATATATATTTGATAATTTCTTTTCCGATCCCATGTCTTCTATTTCAAAATGGTCTGTGAAAAACTTTAAAACCTGTGACAATTTTATTACACCTGTAGCATTTCTTTCATCAGTTATTTTACTGGATAGAGCTTCTGTACCAAACATTGAGAATATCTTAACTGCATATCTTTTAATGGTGTCTATGGCATATAGAGTAATCTTTTTGGACTTGTTTATGTTTGTAAAACCGAGGGATCACATAATAAAAGAATATCAGATCATCGATTTCAAATAAATCATGGTGGGCAGCAGCTTTTATACAAATATTTTAATTTACCTGATCATTCTATTTTGTCTATGAAAGTTAGAATTCTCGAAAAGATTTATCACAACACAAACAGTCCGTCACTGAGTACTCCTTTCCGTAGACAACGAGAAGAATTTTGGATCACTTATCTTAATAGGTCCTAAATATAGAGAACCCCGTTCTATCAAATGGCGTCGAAATTTCATAAAAATTATGGATTCCAGGTTTTGGCTAATGCTAATTGTAATGGTAATGCATTGCGATGCATTATTACATGAACTCAAAGTAATGCTAGTAATGTGTAATGTCCAAAAATTTATAATAGGTCCTAATTACAGAGAACCCCGTTCATTCAAATGGCGTCGAAATTTCATAAATATTATGGATTTCAGGCTTGGGTAATGCTAATTGTAATGATAATGCATTGCAGTGCATTATTACATGAACTCAAATAAATGCTAGTAATGTGTAATGACCAAAAAATTTTTGCGATACATGTAATGGTAATGCATTGCATTACTTCATAAAATCCAGTGTAATACTGGCATTGCATAGCATTAGAAAGCATTATTATGTACATGTATGTACCTATTGTAAGAAATTTAAATGGACATGGATGATGGAAATTGTTGTTTAGATTTTTCTTAATTCATATATTTTTATTTTTTTTTTATTTTTATACTTTTATATTTTTATTTTTTTTTATTTCATTTTTTTTTTTGCAAATGATGAAATTGAATAAAAAATTTAACCTATTTAGATAAAATTTCTGTATCTATTTATTTACACGTTTTAATCTATCAAAAGTACACTCAATTACCTTACATTTAAGTTTTCAAACTTATTTCAGATAAGAATAGATTGCAAAGAATTATATAAAAGTTTTTAAAGATCTTTTTTTTAAAAATTCCATATGAGATACACTAATTAATGTACAGTGTAAACTAATAATTGCCACCCTTTGAATAGCTAAAGTGCCATCAAAACTAAACTATGCCTCTGGGTTATGTAACGATTAAAACAGAGCATTTTTTGGAGAAATGCTCCTTTTGAATTACCTGTCACTTTCTCCTGACTGTGTTTATAAAACATTAATTAAGCTGGTCTAGCTTGTACTGACCATGTAAAATCCAATGTACCAATTTGAAAGAAAATAGAAAACATGCAAGCATTCATTCTATGCGTAGCAGATCAAAATGTACATTCTGTCTACTTTTTCAAAAAGTTTGTCAATGTGTTTACTTTTTTCATAAGATACTTATCAAATTAGCCTATATGCTTTATTATTAGATATTTTAGGCAGGGGTTAAAGTGGCCCAAAAGTTAAATTGCTTCATGACATAAATAAATACACAACAAGTGGATAATGTACATGTATTATATAACTGACGATTTTAAAGTTTGAACATTCTGTGAATGTTTGTTATTGACAGTGTCACATACACAAAAACTTCAAATCAAATTTGAATTATCTATCATGTTTAGTTTTGAAAGGGGAGGATACATGCTTATGAAAAAAATCACAAAGGTTTGTATAAATTTCTACTTTTAAAAACCTCCAAAAGTAATGGTAATGGTAACGCATTACTTTACTAAAGTAATGGTAATGAAATGCATTAATTTAAGAAAAAATAATAATGGTAATGGTGATTTAATTCCCCAATGGAAGAGACAAGAACCAGATTGATCATTTGATGATCATTGGCATGTGGTGACGCTCTCTATTAGATGTTAGGGATAAGCAGAGTGCAGACGTAGGCAGCGACCATCACCTGGTGACAGCACTCATTAAGATCAAACTGAAAAAAAAAACTGAAGTAAGGCCTAATACTCATACAACACAGTGAAAGTTGCCTTCATCAGCGAATTAAGAAACAGATTCCAGATCTTGCAAGATACATATGATGAAGATGAGTAGGCCAAAGTAGACAACACCTGGAAGCAAGTGACCCAACTATACACTGAAAGCCATGGACCAATTTGCAGCTTAGGCACAGAAAGAAGCAGTACGGGGAGAGCAAGGGAGAGTATATAAGATCACGAAACGAATGTGTGGCAAATTTATAGAAAACACAGGAGGACCTATCAAAGACAGACATGGAACACTACTGACATCAGAAAAAGAATAGGAAGAGAGATGGGCTGAACACTTCCACGAAGTTCTTAATCGACCATTACCGATGAAGCAGTTGTCGTACCAGAAGCCACAGAGATTCTGGACATCGACACTGACCCACCAACTAAGGAGGAGATAATGAATGCAGTCAAGACTCATAAGAACGGGAAGTCGCCAGGACGTGACAATCTCGATGCAGAGCTATTTAAAGCAGATCCTGGAATAGCAGCCACCATGGCCTTGCTCTAATGTCTCACACACACCAGCATATTCAAGAGAATACCAACAGGTTGCAAACCTACGGACAGCAAGTGGAACTACGTATCAGTACAAAGAAGACGGAGACAATGACACTTAATGTGGAATTGCCTGCCCCTATTTAAGTCAATGGGGAGGAACTACGCCAGACAGATAACTTTATTTACCTGGGTAGTATCATTACACCAGAGGGCGGCACAAAGGAGGACATACCCAGCAGACTGGGCAAGACCAGGAGAGTATTTAGGGAAATGAATAACATCTGGAGGTCTGCACAGTACGGCACCAGCATCAAGCTGAAGTTTTACCAGACCTGTGTTGGTATATACATATATATATATGTGTGTATGTATGTATTGGTAACAATTCTCTGTTAACACTAATGTCCAAATAACTGTATCTCACTTCTATTCTCAATGACCCTGTAGTGTAGGGCAGCGCCGCGAGAATTCCATCGGCATCGAAAGCAAGTTTATTTTGACTTGCCTAGATAGCCGAGCGGTCTAGCACGCTGTTCCTGCACTGCTAGGAGACAGATTCCGAAGGTTGAGTGTTAAACCCCGGGCTGGGGCGGAAGTGGGTATCCATGTAAAAGTGAATTTCTTTGTGCTTTCTATATATATATATATATATATATATATATATATATATATATATATATATATATATATATATATATATATATATATATATATATATATATATATATATATATATTAAAAATTGTCAAATTTATTAAAAATTGTCAAATTTTCGGGACGCCCTGTCCCTTCCTCAGGACAAAGAAAAAAGTTAAAAAGTCATTCCACATTAAGTGTCATTGTCTCTGTCTTATTTGTACTGATACGTAGTTCCACTTGCTGTCCGTAGGTTTGCAACCTGTTGGTATTCTCTTGAATATGCTGGTGTGTGTGAGACATTAGAGCAAGGCCATGGTGGCTTTAAATAGCTCTGCATCGAGATTGTCACGTCCTGGCGACTTCCCGTTCTTATGAGTCTTGACTGCATTCATTATCTCCTCCTTAGTTGGTGGGTCAGTGTCGATGTCCAGAATCTCTGTGGCTTCTGGTACGACAACTGCTTCATCGGTAATGGTCGATTAAGAACTTCGTGGAAGTGTTCAGCCCATCTCTCTTCCTGTTCTTTTTCTGATGTCAGTAGTGTTCCATGTCTGTCTTTGATAGGTCCTCCTGTGTTTCCTATAAATTTGCCACACATTCGTTTCGTGATCTTATATACTCTCCCTTGCTCTCCCCGTACTGCTTCTTTCTGTGCCTAAACTACAAGTTGGTCCATGGCTTTCAGTGTATAGTTGGGTCACCTGCTTCCATGATCATCAAATGGTCAATCTGGTTCTTGTCTCTTCCATTTGATGAGTTCCAGATCAGCTTGTGAATATCATGGTGTGTAAAGAGAGTTCCTCCTATCACTAGGTTGTTCATAGCACAGAACACCACCAATTTTTCACCATTATCGTTAATGGTCCCAACCCTCTGTTTTCACATGACTCTTTCAAAGTCGGTGTTGTCCTTTCCGACCTTAGCATTGAGGTCCCGCATGATGACAAGTAGGTCATGCCGTGGGGTTTTTTCTCTGTCTCAGCCTGTAGCTGACTATAGAAGTTAAACTTGTCTTCATCGTTACTGTCATTCGTTGGTTCGTAGCATTGTATTATTGTGGTGTTGATGTGATTGCCCCTTAATCTTGCACTAATTAATCTACCGTATAAGTAGAATTTTTAGCGAGGATTTAATTTTGGCATTATTAGCGAGGGTACGGAGATCGCTAAAATTGAATATCGCTAAAAATTGATCGCAATTTATTTGTTATGACTTCTTTAACATTCATTTCAAGATCGCTAAAATAACATCTCGCTAAAAATAAATTACCTGTTTTTCAAGGCAAATCGCTAAATTTGCGTCTCGCTAAAATTTCCACTTATACGGTATTATTTATGGGCTTCCATTCCAACAGACACCGCTCTACACCTTTCCTGAGTATGATGGCCTCTCCTTCACGGTGTAGGTTGTCATCTCTACCAGAGTAAAGCACGGTTTCTCCTGTGGTAGTTCTCATCTTTCCAGATCCATTCCATCTCCTCTAACTCCTTGGACATGTAGATTAAACTGTCTCATCTCAGATGTTACCTGTGCCAGCGTCTCATACATTGTCCTCACATTCCAATGCCCTAGTCTGAGCTTGGGTTTGGTGGTGTTCAGGTCCTCCCCCATTCTGCTGGTAAGGTCCTTATGGCTTTGATTGCCAGCATTCATACGATCGAGTCTCATTTACCTCGGAAGGCCTTTCACACGATGTAGTAAAGGTTTTTCTTGTTGCTGCTTCCGTAACTTTCTCCTTTCACAGGGCAGGGTCGTTAGCCCTACGCCCAACCCCCAACCTGGAGGACCAAGTTAATTTGTTTATGGTTTCCTTCTTCTAGATCTATGGCTTTACATGGCTAACGAGTCTAGATCTGCCCGTGATCTTTTTAGTAAGAGTTTATCTTCTCCTAGCTAGGTAGCTGCCTTTCCGGGCTGACGTCCCAACCTGGACGGCCAATTTCTGTGGCACGGTCAGAGTTGCCAGAAGTGTGGTTATACCAACAGCCTTGTGGTACTCCGGATTTCTGTAGGGTTTACTCCTTAGCCTTTCCCTCTCCCAAAGGTTTCTACAAGGCAGTAGTTCATTGCAATTTACTGGGAACTAGGATTGCAGGCACCAGGGCATATCCACTCGCCGGTGTACCATGCATGCCTTTAGGGGTTTAGTCTCCTCCAAGACCCTGTGGTTCTGCTTGAGGCCGTAAGGTACCCAATTTCCTATCTGCTACTTCGAGGAGGATCCCATATCTGGGCCACATAGGTCTAACTGTGGAGAGGCTATACCTGGCAGATAAGACTTACAAATAAAATTTTGCTTTTCTCTCACAGCAAGCTGCTAGCCAGGAATGGAGCTGAAAGCGAGGGTGACAAGCACAGACACATACAACACACACACTGTTCGCATCACACAGCCGTTTAGCAGACAAAATTGATTAGTAGCAACTTACAAAAGATTAATGATGATACAGAAGTTCCGGATTACAACATATATAATCGCCATATTGTACATATAAGGTCTTTTATTTACTAGAGTATAAACATTATTATTACTCTTTAGCATCTATTTGTTTCTGTTTTTAACATTGCATTATTCGCTATTTCGATAAAGTATAGAAATTTTTATAACTTTTAGCAATAATCTTAAAAAAGTCATCTCTATATATCATGTTTATATATAATGGACATGAGTGAATCTCATCTTCCACACAGTTCACGTCACACATTCAACAAATTCTTTCATTTCTTGCAAGGGTGGTTTGCTGTCCTACAGTGATTAATTTTTTTTTCATATCCTCCACTTTCAATCTGAGAACTTACTCTAAATTTGAATAGAATTTTTCTTTGTTCAATTTTTTTTATTAGTAAATACTTTTCAATTTCAAAACTTCTTTTTATATAGAACCGTTTATAAACCCTTGCCATAAGTTGCCATACTGGGACCTCAGTGTTTCACGAACATATCTTATAATTGTTCTTTTAAGGTAGTTCTAAACACTGACAAAAAGTGCTTTTTGGACTTGGAGAACAATATATCATTCACATAGAGGTATAGGTATTGAGACAATTTAATTCATTTTCAACACGGGATACCTGCCTTATTTCTGCAGGCAAAATTATCAAAGACAAAGGACTATGTTGGAATAGAAACATCGTTGTTAACTTACTCTAGAGAAAATTATGAATTCAATTACTTTTTCTTGGTTTAATATAATGCTAATCATATTCTAGTCTATTACACATTGTGTAATTAATTGTAAATTATAGCATTTTTTTGCGGTTACACTTATAAGGGCAGATCACTCTATCTTCCTATAAAACTACCTTGAAATTAGAACTCTTTATGCATTAGATTGTTAGTAAATGTAACTATTATTCAATTGTGATTTAGGGTCCATAAAATTTTCAGAGGTGGGGATAAAAATCCATGCATTTACAACAGCACGCCCCCCCCCCCTTTCCACGGCAAAAAAAAATCAAACATGAAAAACTATTTGGGGAATTTTGACTTTTTTCTCAAAAATTATCTTTCAATGACATTTTGTAAAATCAGCACAACAATATTTAAAAAAAAAAAACTAAAACGAACCATTGTTAAGCAATCTCTCTCTCTCTCTCTCTCTCTCTCTCTCTCTCTCTCTCTCTCTCTCTCTCTTTGGTGGTAAATACATCGGGCTCGATATTCAGGGTTGAATTTTGTGGATGACAACTTTGCAGAAGAAAATTAGGCCAAGGTTATATTATTGTTGCAGTGTTGCATACACAAGGCAGAATCAAGAATGGCTGCACCAACGGTAGGTATTTTTACAGTAATTATTTCACAAACTGTAGTTGGACACTGTATTTATTTCATTTTTGAAATATGAAGGAATCGCCAGAAATTCCTCTGTTGCAATAACTGCGTCATTTATCTTCCTTGTATTCTACTAAAAAAAAAAATAAATAACGCCATCAATTAACGAGGCTCAATCTGGTTGGAAATTACGGAAACGGCATGATTAAAAAATTTGATTTTTGGAAATGAATTTGTATCTATTATGCTAAGAAAAATAAGAATGAAATTTTGATATCTTGCCTTTATTGTAGTCAAATGTTGGCACTTTCGAGATATGGACCATTTTTCATGTTTTTATACACGATTACATACAAAAACTACACAATAAACAAAAAAAATGACAAATTATTAAAAAAAATAAATAATGAAATGTTTTGATTTTCACATTTATCATGCAATTCATATCGGGAGCCAGTCAAAGCGCCCCCTAATAAAAAGGTAACGGGTTCGTTCGTCCTATCTACCTGTTCGCGGGAGTCCATTCGCGCAGGGTCCGTTCGCCCAAAAATTTCTTCGCCCAAAATCTTGTTCGCCCTACAAAAGTTTCGCCCAATAGTTTATATATATATTGTATATCAACTTATTTCAAATAAAGATTAACATATATTTTTATTTCCTTTACGAACTTGGGTTATTTTTTCTCAAAGTATTGTACCAGGAACAATGTTTATTTGTAAATCTTAATTAATTTTTGATTTGATTCTAGTGCATTTATTAATGACTTAGTGTTTGCACTATAGTTAATTAGATAACTACTATCAATGTAAATTGGGGGGATAAACCCGTGTTGTTTTTATGATTTGGGCTATGTTTTGACAACAATTAAGGGACTGAGACGTTAATAGGTCCCTTATAGAACTGAGCAGCGGATCCTAAAGGTTATACCTTTCAAGAATCTCAGATTCTCCCTTTGATCTCAAAAAATGATTTATAAGAAGATGGAAGATGAAAATTCAACTATCAACCATGGCAGAGGCCAACCCCCCGTGCCTTTCTTGTATTTAGTAGCCTATATGACCCTATCGTCTGACGGTCTGTTTTTTTTTTTTTCTTTTCGAATGTACCAAAAAATGTAGAAAAGAAATTCATTATATTATATTCTACTTAAAATCTGGGTGAACAGACCCTGTGCGAACGAGAAATTGGGCAAACGAACTCTGGGCGAACAAGAAATTGGGCGAACAGGATATCGGGCGAACAATTTTTAGGGCGAACGAACATGGAACCTAATAAAAATGTCCCAGTCAAAGCGTCCCATAATTTTAGTCAAAACATCCCCTGATTTTAGTTAAAGAGCCCCCTAACATATTTTGATAGAAAAAATACTGCCCCCAAATATTGGTCAAAGCGTCCCATAATTTTAGTCAAAGCTCCCCATAATTTTGGTCAAAGCGCCCCCTAACATATTTTTATAGAAAAAATAACGCCCCCAAATATTGATCAATGCGTCCCCTGATTTTAGTCAGCGCGCCCCAAAATTTTGGTCAAAGTGCCCCCTAACATATTTTTATATTTTATATAAACAAATCTTTACTGTCCTCAAGAAATGGTCAAAGCGTCCCCTGGTTTTGGTCAAAGCGCCCTCTAATATATTTTTACAGCGGAAAAGAAAAGGTTCGAGTCGATCCCAAGGCAGTGTTTAAAATGTTCTCTGATTTTGGTCAAAGTACCCCCTTATAGAATTTTTTTCAGGTAACTGCTAAACAATGATAATATTATAGATACAAAACAGTTTTATTCCGTAGCATGTTTGTCAAAATATATAAGGGGGCGCATTGACCAAAATCAGGGATGTTTTGACCATTGCTTGGGGACGGTTCCCAGACGATTTTTTCTAAGAAAAAAATGTAAGGGGGCCCTTTGACCAAAATCAGGGGGCGCGTTGACTAAAATCAGGGGACGCTTTGACCAATATATAGGGGCGGTTTTGTAACATCATTTTACTGTAAAGTTCTACAAGGGGTGCTTTGACCAAAATCGGGGGGAATTTTTACCAAAACCAGGGGACATTTTGACCAAAATCAAGGGACACTTTGACGGGACGGTTTTTATTAGGGGGGCACTTTGACTGGATTTTTTCATATCCCTCTTTTAAAAAATGAAAAGAAAATCGGAGGTAGCCTTTATTGCAGTGAAAAGGGGGGGGGGGGGGGTATCAAAACACAAAAATAGGACTTATTTTAGGCAACTAGATATTTTATTAGTTGCAATAGATTTACATAAAATCAACAAATGATTGTACTGTATAAGTTTCTAAAAATTAAATCATTCTTACATTATGATATAATTTTCTCTTTATGCTCAATAAAAAATGTTGAGTATTATAACACTTCAATGTTCGAGAAGGAAGACTAAACTCGTTTACTTTTGGTTGCATTGGGATTTTTTTTCTAAGTTAACTCACAAATTGAAACAAAACAAGATAAAATTAATGAATCTGTAACAAGAAATTGATACCTCAAAATAAATTATGTTTCAAAGTTGTTTATTAATTAAAAAAAAATATTTTCTAAAAACGCGTAAGTAAGAAAAATGCCAGAATGAGCAAGCTTGAGGGGGGGGGGCACTGAGGGAAAACCCCACTGAGGCACCAATCAAGTAATTTAATGAAAATGTGTTAATGACATAAAAGCAGGGTTCGACACTAACATTTTTAGGCTTTAGTCCGGCCGGACTAATGCTTCCTTACTTTAACTAGTCCATGCATGATTTTATGAGTCCGTCAAAATAAATAAATAGAATAAACATTGCACTGTTCTTTTTATACTTTATTTTAAAAAAGTAAACAAAGCATTTACGTAAAATGTTTTATTAAAAAATTCCTTGAAATCTGGCTATCAGGAACTACGATTGTACTCCTATTCTCATTCATTTTTCTCTTTACTAGTTACATCATCCAAACATCCGACATCTTTCTTATGGTCATACTAAATCTTGGTCGCTAAAATGTTTAATTTCATACCAATGAGTCCTAAAATTAAGCGCCGATTGACTCAGAATCACCTAATTTCCAGCCAAAAGCCTAGAAAGCTAAAAATACAAACGGGGTTTTCAATTGAAAGTTATCAAGAATATTGAAAATCGGTAAATAATTTATTTTTTTTCCAGAAAAAATTATCAGTCCGTTCGGACTGATTGGCCACAAATTTTATTGGTCCGAATGTCTGAGACTAACGGACTAACGTTAATGTCGAACCCTGAAAAGTAACAGAATTTCTGTTTCTAAATGATGCAAATTTAAACAAAATAAATGCCTACTTTAGCTTCTTGAACAAACCCACAAAAACAAACAAAACACACAATGACAATTTGACAAACAAATTCACTTTTTATACTTATGTTTTAAGTGTGCAATCCAATTCTAATTATCTTGGATATTATCATGATTAATATATAGAATTTATGAATCCAAAGAAATATAAAAACAACCTTATAGTCAAATCAATATGCAAAAGTGTCTGAAGCAAATTGAAAGGGGTGGAGTAGGGGCGAAACTAACAAAAAAATTGGGACTAAGCCCAAATTTTCAATTAATAATAGTACTATAATATGTCTATCTTTGCAAAAAAGTTGGAGGGACGGTACCCCCCAGCTCCCTGGTTCTGATGTCATGTGTGTATGGATTGATGATCAATTCATCATTATGATAAATATAATTATATACTAATGAAAAATCTGAACTGTTAAAATTCTCAATTAATTAGTAATGCAGCTGAATTTATAAATACAAAATTGAGAAGTATATTATATATATCTATATACATGATATATCTCTTCCTTTTGTTAGATAAGTGCTTGAAAACTTAAGAAATGGGATTAGGTCTTATTGATAAAGATGACAAAGAAATATCCATTGAAATGAACAATTCTCTTCCTTGTTCCTTTAATTAAGGAGATAATGTTTGACGTTTTCCTCTAAGTAATACGTATTTATCAGTCATAAACCCCCGTCCTTAACATGTCTGAAAGATTGGATCATAAGTGGACTACAAGAAGTTGATACAGTATTATATTGTTTTTTTTTTTTGCACATACAAAACACTCCCTTAATTATACCATCTTTAAAAATTGCCCTCTTCTGACTGACCAATCGAAAATGCCCTAACTTTTTTAACCTGCAGGAAAGTTGAGGAAACAATATTTTTTCATTCCTGTATTTTCTCTGACATATAGTAAGCGTTTATCGTCAGAGATATTCTTGAAAAATTCTCACCAGTACTTCTCCAATATTCCAACACTTATTATTCAGGAGAAGGATGGCCTTACCTTAAGGTGTTTGGCTTCTGACATTAAAAATAATTGAAAATGATTTTTTTCTTTTTTAATTGTAAGAATAAACATAATAAATTATTTTAAGCCAGAAAAATGCATATGAATATGATTTAATTTTCAAGCTATAGGTGTTCCTGACAAAGGGAGGTAATTCTTTCATTTTAGTAAAGAAAAAGACCAAATTTGTGTTCAACATATTTAATATTTATTTTAAACAATGAAATGTTTTCAAATCATTCCAACCTTTTGCTATCTTTTAAAAGTAGTCATAGGGAATATAAATATTGATAAAATAAAAATGATAATTGATAGAAGATAAAATTTAATTCTTATCAAAAAGGACACACCCTCATACTAAAAAATGCCCTTTTTTCATTTCACAGGGCTTATAAAATGAGCTTGGAAAATAAATTAGAAATAATTAAAAAGTATTTTTTTTTCTATACATTTGTTACTAAGATAAAGTGCTTAAAAATGGTGTAAAAAATTGTATATCAATATGAGTTACTTTTAAAGATATTTTAACATGAATTTCCTCTGACCCATTTTTCTCAAATTTTGACCAGAGGAAATTCGGATTGATTCTGTTTGCTTCTTCCATGATTTTGGGGGATTTTCTATTTGCCTAAATGAATAAGTGTATTGAAACTCAATCTTTTTCTTTAAAAGAAAAGGGACATTTCATTTTTTGGGGGGACTATTTAAGACTTAGGGGAAAGAGGGGATGGTGGGGGGGGGGGGGGGGTGGTTAATATCTATTTTCATGCCCACTCACATTACCTGAGGATAATTCTTTAATAGTTTGACTAATCATGGCTTTGCCTGTTCTGAGTTGAGAGAATTTTACAGACATTTCAAATATTTTTCTATGCATACTTTGCTCCACTTGTGGCCCATCCTTCCCCCAAGAAGTATTGAATATAGGGTATGCAATGCAAATGTCATCTTTTCTTCAGTGGTTCTTCAGAAGATTTTTGAATAATGCCACCAAAATTCTTAATTACCCCCCCACTTCAACAGGGCGAGACACTTCCTATGAACAAAGTTAAATCCCCTTAATTGAAGTTGGGCCAGTTGGTCTTTCAAAGAAATAAAATATATCAAACTTTACACACCCCAGACAAAAGACCGATTGCCAGACAATCTTTGATCAGAAAAGCTCACTCGGGCTTCCGTGTCAGGTGAGCTAAAAACCACCACATAGTAATCATTTCACTATAAACGTTTCACAGCAAATTTCCAGTTATTGAAAATGAAGGGAATAAAAAAAAAGACTAAATGAATGTTTTGAACTACTAGTTGTACCAATAACAGCTAGTTTAATTTGCGTCATGCAATGTTAATTTCTCTTGATTTCATTGTATCAAACAAAATTTTCTTTATTCAAGATGAAAAATGATCAACTATTTAACTTTATTGAAGTTTATTCAGATCCATGTTTCTTGTGATAGAGATCTATCAAATTGTTACCTTTACAAGTAACATACAACATTTTTATATACTGTAAACATTAGATTTTTTGTGCCTTTGACAGAAAACTGCTGTTGCTATATCAAGAACATCGCTAACTTTATGACCTGCGTATTTATAAGTACACAACAAAACTTTTGCTAGAAATCAAACCTAGCCCGATTGTTGAAAATAGATTACTGCCAAGTATAGGTCATACACAATATTAAACATTTACAGAATGTCCATTCATATTCATTTGTGCATGTTTCAATTTAATATGCACATGGTCTTCTTCAATAAATATCAAAGAACACCTTTTAATTTTTCAGGTATGCTCAAAATATGGGTAATGAAAATAAATTGTTGTCAATTTCTAAATAAGGATTTATTTTGAATGGAAAGAAAATGTTTTGTTCAAATACAAACTACCTATAACAATAAACATTGAAAAAAACAATAGTACATGGCATAATTATACCCCTGCTCTGAAGCACAGGGTTTATACTGTTTTTCTTTCTACACTTGTGTGTCTTTCTGTCAGTAACAAATTTTTGTCCAATTTTTTCAGCAATCACTCATCATGCTCAATTGCTCATCACAGATGCTTTAAGTTTTAGCACACTCTTTCTTTAGACATGCCGTATGTTGGAATTCGTTTTAGACGAATCTGATGTCAACTTCCTGTTTATCTGTGCATCTGTCTGTACCACAAATAGTAAATTTTTGTCACAGTTTTCTCCAAAACTACTCATCACATTTGGAATTGGTTTTAGACGAATCTGATGTCAACTTCCTGAGTATCTGTGCATCTGTCTGTACCACAAATAGTAAATTTTTGTCACAGTTTTCTCCACAACTACTCATCACAGTTGAAATTGGTTTTAGACAAATCTGATGTCAACTTCCTGTTTATCTGTGCATCTGTCTGTACCACAAATAATAAATTTTTGTCACAGTTTTCTCCACAACTACTCATCACAGTTGGAATTGGTTTTAGACAAATCTGATGTCAACTTCCTGTTTATCTGTGCATCTGTCTGTACCACAAATAATAAATTTTTGTCACAGTTTTCTCCACAACTACTCATCACAGATGCTTGAAATTTTTTAGACATGTAATATGGTTAGATTCATTTTTGTACGAATCCATTGTCAATTAACTTGGTTTATTCCTGTCTGTCCATATTCACATCAGATTGAGGGTATTACTAGTGAGCACTGGCTCACAGAAATCAAACAAACAAACAAACAAACAAACAAACAACCAAACAAACAATAATATAGTTACATACAAAGAACATCATACAACTGCGTTACTGCTCAGATCTGAGAAAATCTGCAACAGAATCAATGATTTTTCTAGATTTTGTCACACGCACACTGTTATCTGTTATCTCTGTCAGCACATCCTGTACTCCCTCCCTACCATTTCTGCGATAAGCCAGTTGTAAGTGTGATAAAGAGAGTCCACTGCTGGCAATCTTATTTCCCATTCCATTCGAAATCACCTTTTGGTCCAATAAAGGCTTTAGTGTGCTCATTAGACTTTTTGTTGTGTTCTTGTGATGGAATATGGCAAAGGCAGAGTTTGAAGTGAAAGATGCAGCAAGTTTGACTTCAGGGGAAGGTCCTGTATGGTCCAACAATCTCTTCAAGGCTAAGACATCCTGTAATGAGTCATGCGCACTGTATTTGTCTTGTAGAATTTCTTCGAAGAGGTGTAACTGTGAGTATGATGAAAAGTTTGGATGCGAAATTTTGAAAAGAGGTAAGGTATCAATGAAACCAATGACTGCAGATGAGAATGCCTCCAAAATGTTTAATTTACTCAAAATGTTGAACAGCACAGGAAGGTCAAACACTTTGGAGTTGTGTCCAACTAGAACAGCATCTGACTCCGATTTCTTTATGAAGTCGATAAACTGGATCAGTGCATCCTTAATGCTGACTGTCTCAACTTCCTCATCATTGTGGTACATTTTATTGTTGACTACTTTTATTCCAGTAATTTCTGTAGCTTTTGAGGACATTGGTTTTTCTGGAATGATGTATTTGTTGAAAACCTCATCATTTCTAACTGCAGACAACTGCACAATATGAGAATCCCTTGCTAAAAATAAAAAACAAATAATTTAATTTTGATTGTAACGCATCATTTGATTGGATAAAAAATTAATGTAAATTGTATAATCTGGTTTGCTTACGTCACAATGACTTACAACAAATTGTATCAATCCGCTTGACGTTACGTTTAAAATATGAACTATTTGAAGGCATTATAAAGAGAAAATCTGTCTTGTTTTATATTCTTGATGATTGAAAATTAAATCATAAGGAGTGAATTACATGGCAACCCAAATTGTACTGCTACAACCTGGGTTGGAGCAGTTTACGCTTTTTTATAAACCGATTTGAGGTTTAGAAAGCGTAAACTGCCCCAACCCAGGTAATACAGTATAATTTGGGTTGCTATTTAATTCATTCCTTAAGTAAATTCAAGTTTTTAAAATTAAAAGCATTAAAAAAAAATACATACAAAAATTGATATATTGTAAATGTATTATATTTAGCATGTATGATATTTGGAAGAAATTGACTTTTGAAAAAAATAAGCATATTTTTGATTTAGTGCATTTCTTCATTTTCTTCTTAATGTGTATATGTGCAAGACATTTAGCGTTGTACTTGATTTAGCGGTTGCAGCGTTTAGCCAAATCCGCTATTAGAATACACAGCCAAATGTAATCCGTTTACAGTATGAATGATTTAAAAAATTTTGAAACATTATAATAATAGTAACCCTCTTCCCCAAGACTTAACTCCTTCAAAGATGCTTGAATTCTTTCAGAATATGCAATTTCTTTTTAATCAGTGTCCTCAGAAGGAAGGGTAAAGTTTTGAAAGATATAAAACATGCTCAACTACTTGTACCAATACTGGAATTATGCAAGAGTCTCCATTTCTATTTGTTTTCTATGATAACTCTAGTATTATTATTTCAAAATGCATACAAAAAAATACCGGAAGAGGGCCATAACCATCAGCATTGACTTAACATTTAAATCTAGGTTCTTACCGAGTCCAGTAGTTTCCAAATCAAAATAGATCTCTTCAGCATTTAACAGCTGACTTGAAGGGAGATGATCATACTTTGGAATTGTTTTTGGAGCTGGAATTTCAACGATGTCAGAGGCCTGCTGGAGATCACATCCTGTTAAATAACTGATGCCTTCCCTTGTTTCTTTTGTAGAAATACTTTGAATTCTGTAAAGAAGATGTATACTGTAAAACAAATGATTCTAAACTGAGGTCTTACTAAAGGCCTAGCAAAATAAACAATCACCTAATGTACAGCTAATGAATTAGGAGTTGTAAATAAATGAAAATCCTGAGCACATCGGCAAGGAAAGAGCTAAACATAGCTTCTCTTTTTTTTCGGGGGTGGGGGGGGGGGGGGATTTTTTTCCTTTATTTTCCTATGTAAAACTTTGATCCACCATGTATGATTTGAAAAAAAAAATTAATTCTACTTTACCTGAGGATGCTTCCATATTAATATCACCAATCATAGCTTTGCTATTCTTGAGAATTTTTTAAAAAATATATTGTACTGTAAAATGCAATTGTGGCCCCGCCCTATCCCTGGGAGTCATTATTTAAACAATCTAGAATCTACACTACCTGTGGATGACTTCATATCAATATCACTTATCATGGCTTTGCAGTCCTTGAGAAGAAGATTTTTAAAGATTTCAAATTCTCTATATATTCCTGTGTAAAACTTTGATTGGCTATGTGGTCCCACCCTATCCCCCAGGGTCAAGATTTGAACAAACTTGAATCTACACTACCTGAAGATGATTCCATATGAGTTTCATCTTACCTGGCCCAGTGGATACTAACTTTGTAGCAAGTTTGGTTGAAATTGGCCTAGTTGTTCTTGAGAGGAAGATGAAAATGTGAAAAGGTAATGACAACAGATACATTTTTATCAGTAAAGCTCACTTGAGCTTTCCGCTAAGGTGAGCTAAAAAACTGGGTATGTAGGTAGGTAAAATTTTTATTTTAAGATTGCAGCAAAGCAATATGCCCTCCCTTCTTTGAAAAAAATATTTATCAAACCATGCTATTTATACAAGCATACCGTAAATCTTTGGTGATTCAGAAAACAAATCTTAGTAACATGCAAGATATTAATTCCCACTTAAATTCATACTTATCATCATTCACTTGTTCTTGGGTTTATTTTCATTTTTGAGGTTGTCAAAAGGTTTTTTACACCTGACAAATGACAATCAAAGTATACTAGTACGTACTTCCTGGCTTTCAATTCTCTCCTTCTCCTTTTAAATTTTTGTGTCACTGAAATGGCCTTCTGTCGCTTTCTTTGTAAATCCCTCAGAATGCACTGTCGTCGAGTATAGTAGCCAGGAGAGAGGCCCAATTTCTTGTTAACCTTTAATAAGACATATTCCACGAAATTAGCAAAAATGTCCGTCAATTTTTTTAACAAAGTTTTTACAATAAATATACTTGAAAACAATTTCTTGTATTTTTAATTACATTTTAATTACATAGATTTAATTATAAAATTAAAAACATCGGCGGAAATTTGAAGATTTTAATCTGAAATTGAATCATGAAATTTCTAAACTGATTGAATTTTGACGGAATCAACTCCCGTGTTTGTTGTACCTGGGTTTATCGATCAATATTTCATTTTGAGAGAAGAAAACATGGAAGAAGTCCTTTTGTAATAATGGTATGTATAGTTAATGTTATTTTAAACAAAAATTGCGATCTTGATTCTGAAATGTATGTCAAAAACTTTTAGATTAAAAAATGCAATTTTTTTTGTTGGCATCTGTCAAATGTTATGACGTTAGATCAAGTGTAGAAAATTTAAGTATACAGGTAAATTTTAAAGTTCTAGAAAGAATATAATGTATGTAGATATCATTTTCTATACATATCACTTCATTTAAACTAATTCAGAAAACAATTCATGAATAAAAGCGTGATAATGTAAATGCTATCGTCATTCTGTCAAACTCTTTTTGCTGCAATGTGACGTTCGCATAAACTTTACTTCTTCGATCGTACGAGTTGCAGCTCTTTGTTATCAAAACAACTCTCGTTGAAAGAAGGCGATTTCTTCACCGTTTCCGGTTCAATAATGGCTTGCAAGAAGTAGCAACGATTTGCGCATGTGAACTTCAAAGAATATATAGTCTGTCAAAATATATGACGTTAGCTACGTTGTGACGCTAGCAATTTAAATGACCGTTTTGCGTTTTAATTAAGCTACGTTTTCTTAGAGTTTTTTCAACTGAATAACTTTCTAATGCATTCTTTGCAACCATAATAAAAAAATCGGCGCCATTTACATCAATACATGCAAGTTACAGAGGATGACTTCTGCTAACGTCAGTTTTTGACGGCTTTTAATTTGCGAATGTCACACATTTGACGGACTTTTTTATTTTCTATAAAGTTGAACAGAAAAAATTTAATAAATTTACCTGTAACTATTGAACTGTTGAATTGAAATCACTTATAATCGATATGCATTAGAATTTGAGCAGTGTTTATTCTCATGGTGTCAACACTGGTAATAAATGGAGGAATTATGATATCAAACCAATATATTCGAATAAAACATGGGTTGGGTTAGCTTAAACTTTATATTTTACTAACTTTGTTAGAAACATATGAAACGGGGGGGGGGGGGGGGGGGGGCTCAACCACATATACATTGGTTTGATATTATATTCATTACTTATCACTTTATTTGAAAATAAATATCATTTGTATTTCATTAGGTAAATTTTGAACCTAACATCATAGGGATCATTGATACATTTAGAATGACAGCGACCAGCGATGTTGCAAATCAATGTTGTACAAAGTTGACAAAGATAATTAACAACTTCTATGTACATGTATGCCGTATGCTTAAAAACAGCTAACTAGTTATAATTTATGTTAAAAGGCTTTCCCCAGAGATCAACAATCTGCAGTTGATGTTTCTGACTCACCTGAGAGGTGAGTACATGTAACACATATTTATTATGGCAGCAGTGAAGTAATTCTATATATTGTTGAATCAAGTTAAAGTTGCTTTACATCTCTGTGCCTTAGAGCTAACTAGATGTAATTTATATTAAAGGATATTTCCAGGCATTCTATGTGAACTAACCAAACGTGATGAAACTGGTCCGACTGAGAGGTGAATATATACTGTATATTGCAATTTATACAGTATTTGTATGGTACTTGATATAATGGAAACTAAAGCGTGTAAATTTTAGTAAAAAGAAAGTGTACACAGGTAACTTTAAAGCTTTAATTAATGCAACATTTCTTCAGCTTTCCAGTAGACCAGTTGCAAGCACAGGACTTGTCTCCACTACTTCCTGGTAGTCCATTTTCAGTGTCCAGTGTTGACCCACAGATCCAGAATCAAAGGTATATCTTTAAAAGTTTTGATCTCATGTTACATGCCCAAATTAGAAATGAATAATACATGGATGGTTTTTATCATGTTCTTGCCTTGCAATTTTTTAAAGCTACTCTTCAGGGACATTCATTGCTGTATCACATGGTTCAAATATAATTCTTGTAAGTCCAGAAATTGAAATTGGATTCTAATTTCCTTTTATTATTAATGTTTTTTAAAGTTTGTTTCATTGAGTTTCATGAAAGTTAGTTTGAAAATTCACTAACTTGAAGGCTTTAATTGAACTCATTTTTTAATGGGTTTTTTTTTTTTGCAGATGCACATTTATACACAGAACTCTATTTATTAGGCTTATAAGTAAAAGAAACTTGAAATGTCATTTAACTATAGGAGTATTTAATACTGTACATGTACATGTAAATGGATCAAACAAATAGTTAAAATATGTCTTTGCTTTTGAACAGGTTGATTATTGGCCGTATGTTCATTTTATGGACTTCAAAAAGTCCGTAAAACTTTGGGTGGAGGGGGCAATTCTCCACACACTTCTCCCCTCAGATGTTTTGAGGCCGATTGATGTCCCATCTGTGGAGATGAGAGGGTCTCGTGTATACTATCGTAAGTATCTATAGGGGTAGTGATAATGATATTAAGCTGTTAAGTATAGTAAACTTGGGTGAAATTTTTCACAGATATTAATTTTTGACAAAAGTTGAGAACTGGCAAGTGTGAAATAGATTCAATATCATATATGACTTCTTTCAACAGGATTTACCAAAGAGACAGAGAAGACCTTTAGAGGAAATGAAATGAATGAATGAAATTATACTTTAAATCACCTCATCATTAAATATCTTTGACACCATTTTGTGTTTTTTCTTTGATGTATTTATTTATACATGTCTGTCTATAGACAAAAGGGATAAAAATCTCTAGAATCTCTTTCATTATAAATGGATGCACAGTAAACAAGGACAATGCCTGTCAGACACTGATATTAGCAACAATATGTCTGTCTAATTTCAATTAGCAATATGTTTTTCCATCAAAAATTGACAGTAGCATTCTGCAGTTCCATCAATGTGCTAGGTAGCAAATTGTGTTTCTGTCAAACAACAACATTAGCCTCACGAATATCCGTCAAAAATTGACACTAGCAACAGAAACAAACAACAGTTTTAAGAAATCTGTTGATGCAAACTAAAACAAAAATATAAATGTATTTATATAATTTTCACAGTTAGTGAATAGGATGATGTTAAAGTTAATATCATCAAAGATGATTTAGGAATTTGCATTTCTTTGAATTTATAATGTCACGTACATTTTCCGTCAAACAATCTGTCAAAAAGTGTGACAATTGCAACAACATTTTGAAATTAAAATAATTAGTTATTAAAAGGGTCCATAATTTTAATTTTTACATATTTTTCTCTTTTGATGTACATATTATCACTTTCAATGCAAAAATCAACCAAACTAACATTTTGAAAAATTTCTCCTCGTGGGAGTCATTTTGTGCATTTTACATGGAATATGTCATAAGGATAAAAGAATCTATTATGTACAACTACAATGTACATACATATACAATACAATTTGCTTTTGATTAAAATTTGCAGAATTTTCAAATGTAAGAGATAACTTGAGTGGTTCAACTCAAATATGACACAATAAGCATGAAAAAATAAAAATTTACAAACCTTTACAAGATATTTGTGTCCAACATTTTTCTGGGCTACACATGCAGCAACTCTATATCTGAGGCTTGAAGAAGAGCTGTAATGATGGGTTTTTGGGGCTTTTGCAGACACCATTCTGTGAAAACTCTCATTCGACTGTGTGCTTCCTAAGCATGAAAGACGATCAGAATGACTTGCATATGAACTGAAGACTTCTTTCAGATCATCCTGAAGGAACCTATCTTTCAGGGGTTTTCCATGTGGAAGTGACTTGTACTTCAGGTTAGGGTTGTTAATGAAGTTGCACCACCTTGAGGAGCAGTGTTGGTGATCTCCAAATATGTGTAATGGAATTGATGAAAGGTCTTCTTTGATTTGAGAAGCATTTCCTTTTCCCTGTGCTATGGAGTAACTGAAGCATTTCTGAATGTACTTTATCACAGACAAAGTTAGAGTTGAATGTTTTTTCTTCAAGGTAAACAAAGAGTTTGTAAACAGTTTCTTTAGATGATTTTTATCAGACAACTTCTTAATATCAGCATTGACATTAGCTTTCAGTCTTGCAATAGTGGTAGAGTCCTCATCTCCAATGATTCCATCAATGGTTATTCCTTTACTTTTCTGTAGATCTTGGACCATCTCAATAACCATATCTGCCTCCATGGCCTTTGAACTACCCTCCCAATTCTTTGAGCACTCATGGGCTGCTGGATTCTTGTTGGTTGATTCAGCTACACTGCATACTCTGCAATTCTTAGACCTCAGGGAGTATGACAATACTTTGTCGGAGAGAGGACCAACCATGGAACAATGACCTGAAAAATTACAAATTAGAAAAACTGTATAACTTATAGATGTATTCGTTGTTTTTATTAAAGCATTTTTCATGCATTTCTTAACTTAATAAAATGTATGTCTTAATACTTTGGCAAGGAAAATCAAACTCGATCACTGATGTTACATGTATGCATTTGGTAATAACCTTTAACCCCTTTAGTCAGCAATGAACCTGTGCGTCCAGTGCACTATAGCATAATTAGGTCAAATATTTATTTTTCATGAGGGGTGCTGTATAAATAATGCAAATCGTTCAACTTTAAAAAAGTAAACAGTTGCTTTAAAACGTGTTTGCAGGATGCAATAGGGACCAAATTCCTACTTCTTTGAAGTTAAGTGTTAATTTAAATTTAATTTAAACAATATTTTATTCACAGATGTTATTGTGAATAGGATTGGGCAGCAGGCACAGCCTATTTTAGCCCTCTCCCTAATAAGTGTTCTAAGTATTGACAATGCTTTGGTAAATAATGTTTCTAATAATTGTCGTTAAAAATTGGTTGCGTGCCATAGAGCGATTAGGGAATATGCTAACTGTGTAAAATCACCTAATATTTTAATATTTTGATTTGACTCATTATGAGTTTGCGTTTGCGTTTGAACATTTTTTAATCATTTTGTTTGTTTCGATTCTCTTTAGGGAATTTTCTACAATGAAATTGGGAAAAACACATACTTTTTACCATTGGGAATGGGGCCCTATACAGCCCCCCTACGACCCCTAAAAAAAACCCTGAGAAGCATAAATTTTTGTGGGCATAAAATTTTTTTGTTTTGACATCAAAAATAATCTCGTCGTTGTTTTAAAACTAACCCTAGGTCTAAAAAAAAATATGTTTGTTTCCTGTAACCCGACCTACCCATTCAAATTACCCCCCGGGTGATTTTTTTTATTGACAAATGGCAAAACTTCGTTTGATCAATCAGCTGATTCCATTTATTAAAAAAAGAAAATTAGCTTGTAGCTTAACTTGAGACATAAAATATGTCAACTTAGTTTACATCTAAGTTTGATTAGTTATAAAGAGTAATCATTATTATAACAACAATTTCCCCCTACAACTTTCTGAAGATCGTTTTCTGCCGCTAGGTAGCCATTTTGGATGCCATGTTGGGTGTCAACTGTAGATATGACACCTGGTATATTGAATCCAGGGATGTTTGACAATTCATAAGAAAAAAAAGAATCCAGACCTACCGACCCTTAATTTTTTTTAATGTTACAGGAAACAAACATATTTTTTTTTAAAGCCCTATTCAATGTATAGTCATATAAAATTTCGTGTGGGATTTAATTTTGTTGAATTTTCCCCCCGAATATTTGTGCTTTTACAGTATTTTTACCTGATAAACTATCATATGTCTTTCCGCTACCCCGTTTTTGCCATCCAGCATCTACAGCAACAACTAGTCCATTTTCGTTCATCTCTCTGAAAAATAGATAAATAACAGACATCAGTTATTAACTGTGAACCTGTCTTCTTTAGAACACCCCCTAATGTGCATAACATTCTGCATATTTATCAATACAAATTATACTGTACATGATTAAACCTTATATTTATCAGTATATCAGATTCTATTAACTTGATCACTTTCAATTATTATTAGGTATTCCCTATGATTTTCATTTGGGGATCAAAACTAAAACACAAGGCTCTTGGGGCTTGGGCCACAATACTCTAGGAAGTCACTGTCTCTGTCCAATCTAATTAAAATTTTTTAATTTTTCCTTTTTTAATTCATTCTAGGAATGAATTTAATAGCTACCCAAGTTATACTGTATATCCTGGGTTGTGCCAGTTTTGGCTTTCTATACAGCGAGGCTTTCATTTCAAAGCAGGTTACACTATTATAACTTGGATAACTATGAAGTTAATTCCTTATAATTTGATTCTCCATCAATAAGTAAAGAAAATAACTATTAATAAGACAATTTTTCCTTCAAAAATGCATGCAATTAGTACATACATGTATCTTATATGTAAAATTAAATGGGTTGTTATGTTTGTGACATACATGTTAGTAATTGTGACTTAACCAACACAGGTTATACCATATGACCAGGCCATCCTTAAAAAATTGTTTTTTTGTGGTAACGCGACCGACTCACCAAAATCCACCCTACTGGTTTTTTTGATGGGTTCAAAAAAATTTTTTTTTTTACATAACCATTTTCTAATTTTATCCTATTGACATTTTTTTACGTCCCCATTGACCTGTAGACGCCGTTTTTTAAAAAAAAAACTGATGTGTTCTGATATTTGATCTGTTACAATAAAAGATTGGATTCATTAAGAATGCCTTAATTTTCTTGTTTGATTAGTAACTTAAAGTGAAATCTAAGACATAGTTAATACCTCTATATAACAGTAATTTAATTCTGACTTTTTGTCTCAAAAAAAAAAATAATAAGCCTACCTACCTACCCACACCTAAAATGATCAGGCGCGTTACCGCAAAAAGAAATTTTTTTAAGGATGGCCCCACTACACATGTATGCTGGACACCCATTGATCTGATCAGAAAAGCTCTATTGCGCCTTTGGCTCATTTGAGCTAAATAGTGAGATTTAAACTGAATTTATATTGTTTACACACTCATTCATCATTTCCAGTTCCTTCTGCAAAGCATCAGACATAGACTCTGCAGCAATGTCTTCAACAGCTCTGCCTATCTCTTTCTGTCTTTTGTCCAGCATGGCATGGCTTACAGGTGGTATATTAAGCTCAGAAAGGAGACTGTTGACTTGGGTTGCACCAATACCAACATGTACAATTGCTGTAAATACAAATTCATAAATGTAAAAAAGAAATCAATCTAATCACTTTTAACAAGAAGCTTGTGAAATACAACACTCACCTTAGTCTCATTTATTTTCTCTCTTTATTACCAGAAATTAAAAATAGAACCCATACTTTTAACAAACTAAACCCCTAGGGGTAATGGCAACAAAACTGCATGGAATTGATCTACAAAGAAGCTCTTGGATTCTAAAGGTTTTGTAGGGTAAAAATGAGGTCTACCGATTAGACATCAGAAACATTTCCTTGACAAAACTATGTTTTATGCTAACTTTGACAATTTCAGGAGGGGTTTGTGCCGGGTGTGCCCCCCATTAAGTCTGCCACTGATTATATATATCAATTTATAGATACATATACCTATTTACTGGCTATGAGGACAAAAGCAAGTTTATTGTCCCCCACGACAGCAACAATTTCTCAAGGTGCGTCCAAGTTGCTGTTGAGGGGGACAACAAACTTGCTTATATTGGAATAGACAGGTAAAACTCAATCAGGCTCTTGTGACTTGACAATAATATACATGTAACTGATGTAGGGGATGTGTACGTTAAACTTCTTACCTGCTGATAGCTTTGTATTTACATCCCACACTCTTCCATGTTTTTTCCCTGTTTTTACATGGTTAATATGATTACACTTTGTATTGCTGCAACAGACCTGAAATGTTTATGTAAAATCAATGAATTCCTAATTACAGGTCACTGTTCTAAATTCATTCACCATTAATGAAATCAAATGCTTGGGAAAAAAGAATTTAAATATGCATTACTTCAAATTATTTCAAAGAAAAAAATGTAACATCTTTCAAAACTAAAAATATGGATATATGGAATACTGCCTGTTTTATATGGAGTAAAATTCAAGGAAAAACCTTTCAAGGTTGTTTTTATACAAACTGTGCAAAAATTGCTGAGTTCATACCTTTAACAAAGAAGCTAAACCATATGTCAACACAGAAATAGTGTGTGAAAGTTGTAATGGTAAGCCACATTTACAACATCCCCGCAAGCCCTCAGCTAACACTCCAAGTTCTACTACTCTCCTCCCCTCCTTCCAATCCTCAGATGTAGTCACTTCTTCCCCATCAACCACCTCCTCTCTTTCCAGTATATTCAAATTTGGCAATTCTATGAATAATGAATAAAAATTATCACCATTACACATTCTTTATTTTCTACTGTAACACATCCTGACTAGTTGACTGTTTAGATACACTGTGTAGTGTTAAATCTAGACCCTAAAAAGGGCATGGTAATCCAAGAATCAAAAGCGCGCGACCGGAGATCTTGAGGGCACTTTTTAAACACATGATAATGTCTTTAAAATTATAAACATTTATTTTTACATACTTTAACATGTTTAATTACGTTTAAATCCTTTCATATTGAAATCTTTATTTAAACAAGTAATTAAAAGATCAATTCATATATCTGTATTCCATTCACTTTTAAAAAAAATACCAACACAATTAGCACACCTGGGCTGACATAACAATTGTTGAACAAAAAGAATATAAAAACATCCAATTTCTTTAATCCAAAAATTAGTAAGGTTACACTAGAGAAAGTAATAGGTATGAATCTAGCTGAAACCTGCACAAATTATTAAAGTTTGAAGGTATGATTTTTTTTTTACCTGCTTGGACTGTGTTATTTGTGTACTAGTACAGTCAATTTAAACATTGAAAAAAAAAATACTTTTTTTCCAGGGAAGGGGGGAGGGGCATTTTGGAAAATACATGTAGAGACCATTCTCTTTACTTGGAAAATACTCTACCAACATGATCAAGTGAAAACTGATCTTAACCCCCCAAAAAATTGAATGCCATATATATAATAAATTTGTTAAAAAAAAATCTGGCTTCAGTTAGAAACATTGACCCTCAATTTGTCAAATCTATCAGTTTATTCAAAGAAACTAACTTAGTTTGTTGTTTTTAAGCCTTTTTATCATATTACATTCAGTTTTTGGCACAATGTAAGTTGACTTTATTCAGATAAAATATCAGTTTTTTCTTCAACTACGTGTTTTATTCTACTTTCGGTTTAAAATCAAAGTACTGAAAGTACTGTTAGACGGAGGCTTCATATATTAGAGAACACAAAAGAAATATATATAAAATATATATATCATACATAGCTGTAAAGAATATTTTGAGAAATAATGTGTGTGGTTTTTTTTTTCAATTCAACATTTTTTCAAAGGATATCCCAATATTCATGAGGTTTTTGGGATATTATAATTTCATCTTTGTAATGTAAACTTCGCCATGATTAAAGTTCACTGTTATTTAGATGAGCATCTTCGCTAGCCAAGGGATTCCGATCCGATACCTGCTCTACAACCCTTGGCAGATTTAGTCCTATCAAACGGGAACTTTGATTGCGCCGCATATCGCCGTAAAGTCCCTTGAAACTCTTTAATATTTGTCTGATGAAAATAGCTGTAATATATGAAGATCAATATGACGTTTGAAACAATATGGCGACCTCCATGTGGAATATATTCCAAATAACTTCATACAGCTCATTCTCTAACCAGAGTTGTCTTCCGCTACGCTCACTACACCTCTGTCAACGCTCGTTGTACAAGATTCTTGAACAAATTTTAAATAGTTAAAATCTTAAGTTAAAACATTAAGTAATTGTTGTAATTATTGATAAAGATGATAATTCATCATTTATTTCAAACATATATTCCCTCAAAACGATTTATTTTCAAAGTTTTAAGGGAACTATTTTGCGGAGTAAAAATTAAAATCTTAATTAAAAAATCCTTTTAAGGTGTTACAAATTAAAATAAATATTGTTTTCCGATAAGAAATATAACTATAAACGACTATTAATACATTTTTTAATCATTTACAATTTTTCGAAGAATCTTGTAAAACAGGCGTTGACAGAGGTGTATGTGGGAGCGTAGCGGGAACGACAACTCTGGATAGAGAATGCATACAGCTGTGGGCAGTGGGCACACCTCAAAAGTGGAAGAAAGTATTGTTCTTCTTGGATTTTTAGTCAAGAGTTTGACGCTACTTTCTACTTGTTGCCGTATCAATTATTATCAATGAGCCGTTACATTTGATTGGCTTAAATTGATGCATCTAAAATGCGGAACACGGACTTATGTGGTAATTTTAATAATTCTTGAAAACATATATAATTAAAAGAAAAAAATAAAATTAATTAACCCCTTGTTTTTTAAGCATAGATCACGTCCTAACTTTCATCCATTGTAAATATTCCTTTTATTTTGTGCATAAAACACGAACAGACTTTAATTCAGCCGATAATCGTCGATTAGTAAAAACCTTGCGAAGACTCGGACTTCGCAGCCAATCAAATTCGTTTGCGCGAGTTCTAAAATTTTTGGCCAAATCTGCCAATGGTTGTAAAGTAGGTATCGGATCGGAAACCCTTGGCTAGCGAAGATGTTAGATGAGATACTTTCAATATTAAACCTTTCAACGTAAGAAACAGTAATTGACTAGGCCTGGTTAACATAAAACTTAGACGGGCTAACTTTTTATCCCAGTCTCATTCAAAGAATATATAGTGGAAAAGCGAGACTGAGATCAAAGGTGAGCTTGTCTAATATAAGTTGTATGCCCCCAGGCCTGGTTTGATGAATGCAGGTCTAGTATGTTCTAGTCATGAGCCCACTGGCGGAATTAAAAGGGGCCTCTGGCCCCCTCCCTTTTGACTCAAAAAAAAATACACAATATTTGATAAATGAGTGTTTTAATTGCGGCTGTGGGCCCCTTCCCTGACCTCAAACTGGCCCCCCTTTTCCAGAATTTCTGGATTCAGCAATAGGCCTCAGCCAGTCAGGAGTTTCTATATTTCAAGATATCTTCTTTATAGGTCACAGAGACCTACTGTTAACATAATTATGACATGTAACAGCTACCAAGATCAAAATTTTTCGGCCTTATTGTAATAATGTTATAATATGAGGTAACATGAACAACATAATATAGTACAGTTTGTCTTAAACCTTTGTGATACAAAATGGAGAGACCTAGCTTTATGCAACACAGAATTTTCTTTAAATAATATAAAGTCATTAACATGCAATAAATGTTCGTTCCAGAACACAATTTTTGAGTGGAATAAAATATACTTTCTTACTTAAAGTAAACAGAACAATAAAGTTCATAATACTTGCTATTTCACAAGTTTAAATTGTTTTTGGAGAACTGGGGTATTGCTTACAATAACAAAGATATATCTTGACAAATTTGACAACCAATATTTCTGGAATTATTAAATATAGTATTTCATCATATGACAGATTTAACCCAAAAAATGTAAAAAAAAAAAAAAAAAAAAAAAAAAAATAGTTGACATGAATACCAATGATCAGAAATACATGTAATCTTGTATATAAAAAATAATTAAAGTTTGAGATGTGAAAGAGGTAAAACACAAGTATCAACTGCAAATAAGGATCAATGATAAGACAACTTAATTATTTCAGAAGATATAATTTTTAATTATTAATTAGGAAATAATGTGATAAATCATGTAAATCCTATGAACCAAGATTTGGGTTGTACCCAAAGGTCAAAAGTTACAAATGCATTTTGATCTCAATGTCAGAGTTGCCGTTTGTTTCTCTCTTAATCTAATGTGAGGGTACCCCAAACACTCAAACCGCTTGTAAAAAGTGTAAATCTATTTTCATGTGTTTCCTAAGATTATACATAATTACAAATAAAGAATCCAAAATTAAACTGTTAATATTCCTACAGATAAAAATACTATGCATTTGTTCATTCATCGATCCTTTTCAGATTAAAAAAACTCCATAAAACCTATTGAAGCAAGCGTCAAAAATCGGCCGCAAACCAATTTATCGGCCCTTTCAAGAAGAAATTAGAAAAGGAGTGAAAATGAGATTACAAATCAAGCACAAAAAATTCCATTAAAACTGAAATGCTTGATCTATTATTAAAATATCTTATATTTATACGTGCGACATAAAAAATTTGCATGCGGCATTAAAGGATTTTCTTCAATACATAATACAAGTACATCTGCGTCTCCACACTTAGTTTGATACAAGCGAATTCTGGTGGAAGTTTTTACAATTAAATATAAAACTAAAGTTAAACTTATATCTATCTATAACTAGAGATAGTTTTTACTTTAATAAAAGAAGCAATTGATAAGTGGGGTTCCTCGATCACTCTCCGCGGATGTTACCCCCCCCCCCCCAACTCCCTCAAGATCCGCCACTTCATTTCTTCTCGTTCTTGTTTTGGTGCGAGAATCAGTGGGAAAAGGCTCGGCATATTGTAAAACACGCTTTATCGTCGTCTATTGGAACAAAATCTCCTAATATTCTGTCTGATAAAATATAAACAGTATAAATCACATTCTTTGTTACATATTCCGTAGGAAATGTATTTACATACACGTCATTTTAAAAATATTAGACAAATCCTGTTTATTTAAAAAAAGTAGAACTGTTTGTTTATACTTGTATGTGACGCGATCTTTGTTTTAGACTATGCCTAACCTTGCGGTCGGTGTTACTAAGAGTCGATTCAAATAATTCCACCGATAGATGGTGCTTGGGAAATCTTTCCTGTTTACATTCCATGGGCAAGACAATCCCTATAACCGGAGGCTGTAGGACAGCCTCCGTCTAAAAACGATCCTGATTTTAATTAGTTAAAAGTTTACAAGTTAATTTATCTATGGTCTTGGGCTAATTCTTGCATAATCAATGCAATCAAATGACAGTTTTTCAAGTTAAATCCTCTACCCTGACAGCCTGAGGCATGTTAATTAGCCAGGTGGCTGTGTGCATGCGTTCAAGCGTGAAGTGATTTCCTGTCGTGATATAAACAAAGGGATTATCAGCGTGCACTGAATAAACAGAGCAGCTAAGGAATATTGCCTCAACTGGGCATATTTATTCATTTTTGGTTAGGAAATAAGGGCATGGCGCCGAGAAAAAACGGCATGGCGCCGCGCCATGCTAGTTTGCTTTAGATTTAACACTAACTGTGAGTTACTAAATTCCAAGAACCAGTTTTCAAAATAATTCATTGTGCCGATATACAAAATATTTTTCCATATACCGATATTTCTCAAGATATTCTGAAATCAATAGAAATATGATCTACTAAATTCTTTTACTCGACATTTGCTTGGAACCTGGTCATTCACATGTAAACAGACGGTGTATGAGGTGCAGCGAAGAGTTGCATAGCATTTGCAAGATCTTTCAACATTTTAAAGTTGATTTCTTACTCCAGATTGTAAGGTTAAGTAGTCTGTATTAATAATAATAAGTTAATATCTGGATCAACAACTACACTGCCATTTTGATTATGAATGTAAAAGAAGCTATATGATTGAACAATTTTTTCCTGTACTGCATTATCATGTCAGATTATATACCTTTCTATTTTCAAAACAATTAGGCTAGCTAGACCGCTAACATTTTGTTTGTGACTTAGTAAGATCATATGATCCAATTAAAGAAAAATCATGTAAATCTCAAATTCAAATGAGCAAATATTCATTGAGTTTAGAACAGACTTTGGAGAAAATTTGTCCTGTCGTTCCCGCTTAACAATTAGTGTTGGGCCCATTGGCAAGCTGATGTCAATTAAAAAAATTTAGGTCAATTTCGGAATTGATTTCTTAATATCTTAATAAGTATAAAGAATTACGGAATGAAATTTGAAGGAATGAAGATTGTTTATATATGGATAGATATGGATAAACAGTAAATTTGTAAAGCATTCAATGTAAAAGAATTTTATTGGGGAAAGTAGGTACCCTATGAAAAGAGTTCCATACCTTTATTTCTTTTTAAACCCCTCAATTTTTTTTCTAAGTGATCTAAAGGCCTGTGGGTCAAATGAGTATATCTTTCATCACGTGCAGTGTATTAAAATAAAATATAGTAATTATCTTTGATTAGTATTGTCATGTAAGGTAAGACATCAGCAAATGTAATTTTTTTTTTGTAACAGCTAGGCTTAGTATATATATATTTTATTGAAATCCACATATGACATCATGTATAGTTAAATTTATTATTATCAAATATGATTCAAATTTCCATGCTGCACTTTGATTACAATAGGCCACGTGGTTTTCAATAAAATACCCCCCCCCCCCCCCCCCCAAAAAAAAATATTTTTTTAAAACTTTGTTGTCAATCAGATGAAAACTTGTTTTTATCATTGAAATATATCATTGAAAATTCAATTATATACTTGATAAAAACAAGTTTTCAATGTCTTAGTTATGTCATGTTGTTTTTCAATGAAATATTGAGAAAAATTCAATATCTTCTCTTTTGGTGCACATCTTTAACATGTTTAACTATTATAATTTTTTTTTAAATAGCTACACGAAGTCATAGTTCAAAAAGTCTTTAGATTGGACCTGGTATATAAAATGAACATCAACAAATTCATGTACCTCCCTTTAACATTTCTAATAGACCTATGTGTAATCATGGTAATTTAGATGCAGATATGAAAACGAGTCTTTTAGATTACGTATTTTACATGTACAAACCGTGATCGTGATCAACGCTGACAGGGGTTGCACTGGCGGAGTAATTGTGGTCTGTAAGGATAGCTCCCCTAATCCATCGAGTCAATTGCCCTGCAGATACTTTATCATATCTCTCCTTCTGCTTTTTCGAGACGAACCCATGGCGTCTGTACTTTGGTTTCACCATCTCAACCAAAGTTACCGCGCAGACCTTGACTTCTCGTCTGCTTTTTGTTTACATTATCGTAATCCGGTTCACATCCGCGAAATGTAAAATGCTTAGTATATGTTTGTTTTCTGGCATAAAAAATCGTTTTTATGTAACTTTCTATGGATGATGATAATAATTATTTGTAGAAACTATTAATTCTCTGCCGTATTGAATTCTTTATTATAACGACATTCAGACCAATTTCCGGCAGTTTGAGTTGCGCGGTGAATTCAATTTCGTCAGAAGCGAAACACCTTAAGAGGTAGTCCGCCGAAAAACCAGGCAGGGTTGTATTATTAGGCGGCACATCGAATGTGACGAATATTTGATATTTTATTGAAAACAATATCAATGTAGTCCAAATGGAATAATGTAATCGAAGATTTGTTTTAAAATTGCTTATTTAGTAAAATATCCTTTTGTTTCGTGTTTTTGAATTCCGCTATATAAACCATTGAATTTAGGTCAGAAACAACGAACTGTAATTTCCAATACTTATTTAACAGGACTATAATTCATGCTGAACTAAATCTAGAAATATTTCGTCTTTCAGTTTCAAAAATAAAATTGGTGGGCAAAACACTTTTGATAGTAGTTTTCTGTCAAAATACAGAGACGTTTTTATGAAATTTTGCGATGTAAGAGTTATCTCCCGTGGCATCGGTAAATCTGCTAAACACCTTACTATCGAAATCTTAGTGAAATATTTAGAATATATACACAAATTAAAATTATTTAACAAAAAATTACTTTTTTATTTTCAAAATAGAATTCATTTTCGCCTCCAAACGTAATATTTAGATTAAGATTGGCAGTATTATTCAGGTTGAATCCACGTTTCCATTGATGTATCAGTGACGTCATACACCTGACTAATATTGCGTCACAATTAAATAGTTACACGTTTTCCAAAGAAGTTTGTAATTTCTTTGCATAAAAGCGCAAATAAAACGATTAAAAATAAATAATTTCTCTTTTTCTGTTCAATTACTTTTCAGAGTACATTATCCTACATGTTAAACAATCATATATTTTTATATAAAATGTATTTTTTTCACGGGCGACGTCTCAGCTATAAGTAATTTTGTACATGTCCGAGAACTAATTTTTTAAACTGATTTACTAGGCTATGCGTACAAATAATTAATTGTTTATATTGAATATTTCTTATAAAATTGGGATGTGAAGATATTTTATTTTCTTCTGATTATCAAGGAGAGATGAATATTTTAGATTTACGCAACATTTAATTCAAGTCAACGGAGTTAGAATGTTTATTTCATGATATTTGTAAACCAAAAAAAAATGAATATACGTGTATTTATCTATGCAGTCAAACCAAAGTAAACAATCCGCGGTACGATTAAAGATATTTTATTAAAAAAATATTAATTGAGGAAAATTACTGTTGAACTCCCCATTTCAATTTGCCACTAAAACGGAAGATTTCGTGGGCATATTTTTTGTTTTTTATTGTTTTTGTTCGGGTTTTTTGTTGGTTAAATTTGGTGATTGAAACAATCACATACTCCCATTCAATATGAAGTTAAAAAATGTGACTATGTTGGCCAATTCTAAAATGTTTTCCCATTAATGAAAGTTTTTTTTAATATGCCGTCTTTCCCCCCCCCCCCCCCCCCCACCCCCATCCCGTCCCGGCTTTTTGCTTGCGATTTCTAGGCTCTTAAATCATAATACTATGTATGAAATAACTTATTTTCTTATTAATATAAAATTAAATTTTATAAGATGAAAATTTAGGGGAAACGGCTTTTATAGATGACAGGTTTAAAAAATTTGGATAAAGTCGAGACTGTGCACATTTTAATATTTTCTGCATTTAGGTAGTGCAAGTATATTTTCGCCAATGATAGAATTGAACTCTTTAATTCACTAGAGAATTTTAAAAAAAACTTTAGTTGGAAATAAGATATTTAATAAAGATAAGCTGTTTACTCTCAGTTGTTGCATAATGCATGTACAAATACTTGTTTTTTAATACCGAGTATCAAGAAATCGTACAGATGTTATACATGATTGTAATCTTCATGTACGTAAAAGACATTAGTATTTTAAATAAATTGTATAAACATTTGAATCCATGGATAAAATTATTTTAAAACAGTTGACTAACTGAACAGAAATAAAAGACAAGCATATTTTTTTCTGATACATTAAATGCAGAATATTTCTAGTTTTACGGTAAAAACCGATCCCGATTGAAATAAAACCGATCCCGATTGAAAATAATGCAAAATGTGTAAAGTTATAAAACTAAAGAAAACTGCCACCCATACGACATGTACAAAAATATATCAAGTAATTTTTTTGGCCATATTACAACAAAAGAGCCAAATTTAACATTACAATTATAGTATTTCCTTCTTTATATAATTCCGGTCGGGATCGGTTTAATTGTGAAAAATTGTAAATCATAGGTAAATTTGACTCCTTTTATTTCTCTCAATATAAGGGTGCCCACTGATTTTATTGAGTGACTCAAAAGTTTGTACTTTGTATTCATAATAACATGAGAAAAAAATCTGTCATTGAAATGTATTGGGTTTTATAACGTAATGAAAATTGGATAATGAATTCAAAAAGTTACTTGCTAAACTCAGTTTTGGACCACATATTTTTTTCTAAAGAAATATAAATTGGAGTCTTATTCATTACTAAAATTAAAGATAAGAGTCTATGGTATAAATAATATTGATAGACACATCCAAGTTTTGCGTATCTGGTACATATAAAACAAAATAAAAACGTAGTAATTTTTTTTAACCCCATGTTGACCTTTTTGCACTTAAAATCGAGCAATTACCAAAAATAGGACTAGTGGAGCACTAAATTTTTTTTTTGATGTTGTCATGTGTAAACACTTGCTTAAATAAGCCTATATGCAAAAAATAATAAAAATCCATGACATGCGATGTGCCACCCATTGCCTGATTTTCAGTGGACTGCCTCTTAAATGTTCTTTATTTGATAAGGAGTGTTGGGAGGGGGTACTTTTTCTGATAGCAAAAAATTCTTTATCTAATATCTGTGTTATGGACAGAGCTATTTCTTACATTCAAAAGTCCTACACTGTCCTAGAAAATTGAAAAACCTGCTGATGGAGTTATTAATTAAAGAAAACTTTAAAGTAAAATAAGATAAAATTCATATGTATATATCAACATGATCAATGAAGATGATATTTGAGCTGACTTTACCTGCCGGGGTTCAGTTGAAGATTTATTCAGGATTTATGTGTTCTGTAAATATATCAATTTCTACGCAGTTTGGGAATGTAATGATCCATTCATACATACTGAATAGCTCACCTGTACACAGTGTAATAAGATATCTTTACAACAGAGTCTGAGAAATTCATTGTAATGATCTAGCCAGTCATCATGGTCATATGTTCTACACAGCTCACCTGTATAAATATGGTAGTCAACGATGTTTTATTATTTTCAGAATGTTATGAAATATTCATACATGTATAGATCTTAGACTACATAAATCATCCTAACACAAAGTAATTAATGATTTAAGAAATTATATATTATAAATGAGTGTTATCTTCACTGATAAAAATGGAACCTAGCTGGCACCATGTGTGGCAGGTAAAAAGTCTTTGGGCTCAATAAAGGAATGAATTGATGAAATAAAATTAAGAAAACTAAGTAGATCTTATGAGTTTAGATAATAAATATGTTAATAAGTAAGTTTTTTTATGTGTTAAGCCTTTGTAAGTCTACTTTTTTTTTCATTTCTCAAGGCACTTACATTAGATTGTTAAGTTATTATATGGATGTAGCTATAATAGAGTAATGACATATTATAATTAAACATTATATAATGGAAGGATATTATTCAAATTATTCTCATAATGTTATAAATATACTATTTTCTCATATACATGTAGTAATATATAAAGTGCTGACCTTATATTTTTCACATAAATTTTTTCCTCTGCCTTTGTCACTAATCACCTGGTTATTTTTGTTGGTGTACATCGTGGTACATGTATAATTGTATTAACACAAGTTTGCATGCTAGATCTTCATTGGATTCAATTTTGGTGCCCCAAGTGAGAAATGGATTTGTTTATATTTGTTTATTATCATCAGGCTAGCTAAAATGCCCCTCTTTTTCTTTATTCCACTTTCTAAGGTCATGCAGTTTTATAGTGTGCATTTAATATTTATTTTGCATGAGGACAAATATTAACTATACTTTCATTAAACTTCAGTGGTGTAATGAAAGGTGAGCTATTTAGGCCTTTTTTGTTATTTGTGATATTTATAGCCTTATCTTCACATAAAACATCCCCAAGGTAAGCAAGGTAAGATGATAAGTGGTTTGTACTGAACAGGTAAATTGAGGGGAAATTAGGCCACAGGAGACATGGCAGCTACACAGAACATAGTGAGTAAATATGTATACCCCCAAAACCTGGTGTAGAAATCAAAAAGTTCCAGTTCTAAGTCTTACTAGTCATTCTAACCTTGCACTAGACAATGAAGGAGCTAATAGATATGTTCTGTTTTTATCAGTGCATTCAGTTGATTGCTCAACTTTACATTTTTTGTCAACTAGTATTTCATACATGTATACTGGGCCTTTATCTATATAGTTCCATTTGTTTTGTTTTTTTAGGTCATGTAAATTGGAGATTTTTGTTTTAGTGCAGACTATCTTTCATGATGGATCCCTAGGTCCATTGTGATAAACTAAATATTTATTGAGTTTGCTTGTGAATCAATTGTTTTGACTGAGTGTTTGTAGTTCATTCTTCTAAGTAATATAACTCACTTGCAATGGAATTTATTCATTAAATGAACTTTGCAAAGTCATAAATTAAACATGTACATTGTTTTGAAAAACCATTCAATTACTTCAGGGAATATTGTATTAAAATATTTGATTTTGTTTTATGAATAACATAGACGTTCTCATGCATGCATTATATTGCATTAAGATTGCCATATGATGCAGGCTGTACTGATGGTGATAGCATGAAAGCAGAGTTTTTAGGGAGGTTTTAATTTTGGCATATTCAGCAAGGGTGATGCAATTACTAAAATTGGATATTGTGACCGGTCGACAGGGGATGCTCACTCCTCCATGGCACCCGATCCCACCTCTGATGTTTTGGAGGTCTGCGTTTGCTTTGCTCCTATTTTGTATGGTTTATGGACTTGTTTGTTATCTCCCTGTGTTTTTATTGCATTTTATTTAATATAATATTTTCTTATAAGTGATAATTTTAAAATTGCTAAAATTACTTCTCCCTAATGTTTTACAAATTTACCAATTTTCAAGGGTAAAATTTGCATTACACTAACTACAATTTCCACTTATTGTACCAGTAAAAATTCTTATATTTTCTTGGGGTAAAATTTTTGAGGATTGAGGAAAAAAATAATATTGGATTGTGGGGATTTAGTTTGACTGTTGTAGTAAATTAGTAATTAATGCATTTATAATATGAAATTTTACACTTCAAGATGGTCATAAATTGACTGATCTCTCTATCTCTCCAGGCCTTGAAAACAATGAAAATTAAACCCCTATGAAAATAAGTGATTTCATAGTATATGGTTAATAAAATGCAGAATCTTGTAAGTACTGATAATTAGAATGTCCTGTACACTGCATAAATTACAGTGATTTCACAGCATACCTGTAAGAATGTGCATGCATGTTCCCGTTGTTAGTGAATTAAAGTGTTTCAGTGAATCCTGTGAAATGCTGATTGATGTGAATTCTTAGATTAACAATTAAGTCTCCCATCTATAAAGCAGTATTTACAAACCCAGGGCACACGTGTACATCATTGATTTAAGATGATAGAATGAGTTATAGAGGTGTAAATTATATCTGTCTCCAAAATCCAGTCTAATCTTAAGGATGATACTAAACAATGGAATTCTGGGACAACAGCTGGAGAAAAGATAGAGAAACTGAGATAAAATGACATGCTCTACCAATAAGTACTGTACGGCTGATTTAGTATGAAGTGTTAAATTTATATGGGATTTGTTAATAGTCTGTTGAATTAAGATTGTGTTTCTGAGCTAAATTGGGATGGATTTTCTGGACTTGGTATACATTTTACAAACATATTATTTGTTAAGTTAATTGATCTTATTAAGAAGTACAGAATTAGCATTTTTTTAATGTGATAAACCAGCTTTGTTTAATTGACACATTTTAGTACAGGGTCTTGTACATTTTAAGTAAAAGAAATGTCAACATTCTGAAGTACATGTATTAAAAACAAATAACAGTCAAAGCTCCAACTCAGTTGGACTACGAAAAAAATTTGACCCATAGCTAATCGTTGATAGTAGAATAAGGCACACTCGCAATGTCTAGCATTGTTTTTACTGAAGCTATGATTCTGAGCAGGCAATATATATGGCACGCCAAATTCACAAAAATGAGATAATCATAGTTTCACAATTGATAAACTAGGTTTATCGACTGTAAACTATAGTTTACAAACCGTAAACTATAGTTAACAACGTTAATCTATATTTCACATCTGTAAACCATAGTTAACGCGATAATCTATGTTTCACAACCGTAAACTATACTTAACACCGAAAACAATCATTTGCGATTGCAAAACATAGATTATCTGATAAATACAGTTTCACAATTTGTAAACTATAGTTTACAAACCGTTAACTATAGTTAACGATCTGATAAATATAGTTTCACAATTTGTGAAACTATGATTAACAACTCTTAACTATAGTTTACGATTGTAAACTATAGTTTACAAACGTGAATCTATGTTTATCAACATAATCTATTGTTAACGCTTATTACAGACAGATAAACTTAGATTAGCATTCGTAAACTATAGTTAACAACCGTTAAATATAGTTTTACAGATGAAAACTATACTTAACGAATCGTTAACTATAGTTTACGGTTTGTAAACTATAGTTTACAGTCGATAAACCTAGTTTATCAATTGTGAAACTATGATTATCTCATTTTTGTGAATTTGGCGTGCCATAAATATATATCTCTGCTGTCTGTACATTTTTGATATGTAACTAGGGTCCACATATATAGGCCGCCTATACATTATGGCTTCCTCTTTCCTTTTCCAGTCGGCATTTGTGCGAGGGCATCGGAGGACAGGAAGTGATATCCAGTTCATCGAGAGAACCCGCCTGGATGCCCAGAAAGCCATGAACAAGGAGCTGCAGAAGCTGATCCAGACAGCGCCACCTGGGTTACAGGAAGTGAGTAAATCAGGGGAGATCATCCTTAATGTATAACAACTCATAAAGGAACAGTTACACAGGATAAGTAAAGCACAGATTTTACTTGTACATATATTATTCAGGGGAGACCATTCTTAAATCTGAGCAGCAACAGTCTGAATTTTAATAGGAGAATAGGAAAATTTTCCTATTGTCTTATTGTCACGGTTGTCCCAAAGAATTAAAATATCAGGTGCAGGGGGTCATTAACATGATTAAGAATATGTACTGTAACAGTATGTATCCTCAGATTGATCAGATTCGGCAAAAAAAAGAGAAGAAAAAGAAAATATTTTTGATGTTCAATGTAGATACCATTTAATTCACATGTAATCTTTTATCAGTTTTCATTCAAAATCATTCATGTATTGCCTTTTGTTAAAAATCAGTGATGATCGAAGCTTGATATATCAAGTGATGAACAAATTTAGAAATACACTGTATTTTTGCTTTTTCCTTTGGATGAACATGTTCTTTTGTCTCATAAAGAATACAAAACTCTTGTACATGTATTCTATTTGTGAACTCCGTGGTGAATGCTTTGTGTAGTTTGAAAATTTCAAGATTAATTGGGCTGAAGGGTACCGTTTGAAAAGTTTTGAGTTTTTATTTTACAGAGAATTCGGGCCGATTTTGATGATTTGAGTTTTTGTTTTAATACAGAGAATTCGAGCCGAGTTTGATGAGTTTTATTTTTCCTTTTACAGAGAATTCGGGCGGAGTTTGACGAGTTTGAGAAGTTGTTTGGGCGATACTTACAGGAGGCGGGACACGCCATCCAATGGGAGAAGATCAGACTGGCTTCACAAGAAGCTGTAAGTTTCTGATAGCTAATTTTAGCAAGCTCATATTTTTTCTCCAAAAAATGGTATTTTTTTTGATAAAAGACTTTACATTAATCAGAAGTTGTTATTGAGGTCTTTGTTTAAGCACAAGAAGTTAAAATATACAGTTTTTTTTATGTTATATACATCAATTCAAGCATTAAGAGATTAATAAGATGAAGAAATATTATATGCATCAATTATTTTTGCCTTTAAGCACAGAAAGTAAAAAGCATTTATATTTTTATTTTTAATCATGCAAGTTCTTTGATTTTATCTTTTGAATGTTGATTAAACAGGTGAAAATGTACAATGAATTGAAAGTTCCGGAGACCAGCTCCATTAAAGACCAACTGAATAAACTGGTGGTCATCAAGCTGAACGGAGGGCTGGGAACCAGTATGGGATGTAAAGGACCCAAAAGCATCATCAGTGTCAGAAACGATCTCACATTTCTAGATCTGACCGTTCAACAGATAGAGGTAAGTGATTTCACAGTGTCAGAAACGATCTCACATTTCTAGATCTGACTGTTCAACAGATAGAGGTAAGAGACATTATGTCACAGTGTCAGAAACAATCTCACATTTCTAGATCTGACTGTTCAACAAATAGAGGTAAGAGACATGATGTCACAGTGTCAGAAACGATCTCACATTTCTAGATCTGACTGTTCAACAAATAGAGGTAAGAGACATTATGTCACAGTGTCAGAAACAATCTCACATTTCTAGATCTGACTGTTCAACAGATAGAGGTAAGTGATTTCACAGTGTCAGAAACGATCTCACATTTCTAGATCTGACCGTTCAACAGATAGAGGTAAGTGATTTCACAGTGTCAGAAACGA